>NC_143398.1:221933798-222086032 GCF_052110815.1 Crocodylus siamensis | reverse complement strand
GCCATTTCTGAGTGATTTGTATTACCCAGTTTGTGGGCTTAGGTACACAGGACAGGGTCACAAGTCAAGTAGCTTTATCCTTCCCCATGCTCTCCCTGAAGGTGGTACAAACATAACCTAAAGCCTTGATTGTACAAGCCCATAAATTTGGGCAGATCCCTCTACTTGTGGGAAGCTTCAGTGGAGTGCTGTTCAGGCAAAGAAATCTGCCTACACACATGAGCTTGTGACAGGGCCTTAGGGAACACAGGGAATGCATGAATGCAACTGCTCATGTGAATACAGTTATGCACATGCTTAAATGCTTGTAAGGTCAGACACTAATAAGCAGCAACAATTTTAGTTCTCTTTATTCCGGACACCAGGCACTATGAGGTACAAGATAGAAGTGCTCTGTATAAGAGCCCTAGTTATTAAAGAACTACAGTCTCTCATGTAGCAGGGGCCAGCATTAGTCACAGAAAGCTTCACATCTGGCCTCTTCATCTGATTTATCTGTTCAACAGCTAGCTCAGTTGGACTGAATCATTTTCCAGATTGCCTGGGTGACTCCTGCAGAGTGTCACACTGCAGTGGAGAGCTGATTAGTATTCCCATTAATAGAGCCCAAAGCTATTAATAATAAATCCATGAGACCTCTTAATTAAAACCTAAAAAATACTGTCAGACAAAATTCAACCAATATAAAGCAATTAATCTCTAATAATTAATAAATGACCTCATAGAATTAAAAAAATTAAGCTACTTGTTTGAGAAAGTGTTTTGAAAAAGATAAGCTGTGTCAAACAAGCTAATCAAATTATATACAGGACCTATAGACTGACTTCCAAGCAGAATCGTGTTTTGATTGGCATCTAGAACAATGGATTTCAAGTATCAAAAGAGCATCCATGAGGGAATTGTGTTTTTAATCATCTTGCCTCTCTTTGCAAAATCAAAAAACAAAAATTGCCCCTCTTTAAAAGAGCATTGCTACTGTCGCATTTGAAGTTTTGTCCGCTAGTTTGGATTGCTTAATACCAATCAGATATCAGTATTCAGAGGTGGGTGGCAAATGTGGTTATGAAACTGCATGGACTATCTATGATGCAAATAAGGAAAGAGCCAAAAAAATAAAATCAAATCAAACTAGAGTTAGGCCTCTATAGCCACAGAGAGAAACCAAAATAACTTGCTGGATTTTCAGAGTCCCTAAGCACTGTCTTCAGTGGGAATCTAGAGTATTAATTATGGCTGACAACCTGGCCGGCATCCAAATTTGAATATATACTGTTTGACTAAGAGATGATCTGATTACACTTTTTCAAGTGTTTGTCTATTGTTATTAGGAAGGAGAGTTATGGGGGCACAGTTAAGAAGTTTGTGTGGTCGGAAGAAGAATAACTAGATTGTAACAACCCTGTTCATCAATCAAAGTGAAATTTAAGGCAGGCATTAGGAAAATATTTAGCAATTTTTTAATGAATATTGTAGTTTATGGAACATGTCCTCTCTCATGGAATCTAGTCAAAAACTAACTCAGAGAAGGTATTCATGAGTGTACTACGGGGAAAATTACACTGAACAGAGCCCTACAAGTGATATTCATACAAGTAGGTATATTCCTCAGTTGACTAGGTGCATCTACGTGAGACACTAACTGCACAGTGGCCTAATAATACTGCACAGCAGTGCATCACAACACAAACAGCACTAATACACTACTGCACAGTATTATTAGACTACTACGCAGTAGTTTCACTGAAAAGATATTTCCCAGTGCTACTGCACAGTAACTCCACTTACTGTGCATTTGTATAATGAAGTACTAAATAAATGCTCAGTAACTGCTGTGCATTAATGAATGTGTATGTGTGCCCTAAAAGTTCTAACTGGTCTTTTCTATCTCAAATACTTTCTGTTAATAGAATGACATTGCAGAATTTATAAAAGAAATTAATGAAAGAATGACATAGGATGAGAGGCAGGGAAATGGAAAATGCAATCTTCATGCTGCCTAACAATGATAGACACTCAAAGATCTCAGCAAGCAGGTCTACCATACATAGTTTTGAATGAAGGATTTCTTGGCGGGGTTTACATAAGCTTTGGTTTCTCAGGAGCAATAGCTAAGTCGCACTCCACCCACAAACATACCTAGTGGTGGCATCAATTTGGAAGTTTCCTTTTAAAGATTTTACAGGAGATGACGAATTTCTGGGAAGCTTGCAGAAGCAGAGGAGTTGCAGCAGTTGACTGTGAAAGAGACTATCAAGAGGTGGAAAAGGTATGTGCTTAAAATGCAAGCCGAAATAGGAAAATGCTAAAATGGTAAAACTGAATATAGAAAAATATTTAGGGGCAGGTGGGGGTGTATTACAATAACAACAACATATTTTTGCCCATGTTTTCCTGATTTTTTTTTTCAATTTTAAGGTTTCATAAATTAGAATTAGCACACTAAATCATAATGGTGCTGAAAAAAGTTTAGTTATACGCTACATATTAAGGAGCTACATGGCTTTACATGGGTCCCCTGACCTGCCATGAGTCATAGATTGTGACTGGGCTACACTTGCAGGACTTGCATACATTTATGCAACCAGAATGGCTGTGCATTTACAACATGTGTGCAACTGCCAAAAATGCCATTTACACAGCTGTAAGATTGCCATGTGGCCACACAGAAGCAAACAGAATTCTGCCCTAAACATTCAGTGCATTAGATGGTTAATTATCTCTTATTTTTATTCTTGTACTCAAGTTAACTGTTTGTCCCTAACTACATATTTCACAGGTGGAAAATCAAACATGTCCTGCAAATACTTCCCCCATTGAAGAAAGATAATAGGTCCAGAGTCCAAAGGATGTTCAGGTTAGACCTCTGAATTGTAGGAATCCCCCTAAAAAATAACCTTCAATCATGTCTTTCCATCAATACTAAGCAGTCTTTCATTGCTTGACAAGACAGTTCAGGAGTTTTCTTGCCATTTGGCAGAGTCCTCCCACAACTGTGCAGCAGAAACCATAGAGGGAACTCAGCAGGAGCTAATGCTTCAAGCAGCATTAACTTCTGAATTGATTTTAGAGTGGAAAACCACAAGGTTAGCAGGGAACAATCATGCAAGAAGACCTGCTCTACTGCCAATGTACAGCAAGCTCCAGTGCAAGAAGATTCCACTGGGTCCTAGAGAGGTCATGAGGAGAGACATCACTACCCTTAATATCAGCTTGTAACTTTAAGGTTTTTCTGTCTCTCTCCTGACATGGGTGCTGGAAATGCTCTAATGCCTAATCCTTTTAAATTTCACTACTATCATTAATCAGCCCATTGCAGCATCTAGTTATGTAGGTTACCCTCTTTAAATTCCTTCCAATTTGCTGAAGTCAGTTTTGTTCACAGTCAAAACCAACTGCAGATAGTTTTCTAAATTTGCACCAGGATGAGGTAGTGGGATACCCTGTAAGAATTTTAGGGATAGGGGCCATCTTTCTTATAAAAAACTTTTTGCTGTCTAGCAGCAGTATGTAAAAGTGTGCATCTTGGTATGGTTTTTATCATTTACAAAATGTACTTTCATAATTAATAGGGATGGTGTCCAGAGCTTGACTAAGGCATTCTTCTGTTTGTTAAAATAAATACATAGACCTTTTTAGTGTACAAACACGCACTTTCAGATGCCAAATATTAGTGTGTTGACAACTAATGCAACTGTACAGTTTCTCATCAGAAGCACATAAATGCTGTCATTTAGCTAGCTAAGCATCTGAAAGACATAAGCAGCTGATTGCAGCCTAACATATAAGATGGTAAAGAAGGGGCTCAGTTTTATGAACCCAGCCTTGCCAATTCCCTTTCTTAAAGGCATTTGTCTCCAGGTGGTGAGCAGCCTTGGAATCCTCCTCAATTCAGCTCTAAAACTAGACATCCAAATATCAACCATAGCCAAGAATGATAAATGTTCCACTTGGGAGAAGGAATGTTTTCAGGCATAAAAATTGCACAACAGGCAAAAGCCTCAGATGTTCTGTCATGCGGTAAAACTTCTTTAGTCTGGGATAAGGTAGGGAGAAGTTATAATATTCGTGTTCCCCATAGTTCTGTGGATCACCATCTAGTGCCAAAATCCAGTTCAGCTGCACAGTTGTTGAATGCCCACAAGCAAATAGATATAACTATTTATATAGACCAAATTAATAATCAAATATAAGAAAGGAATTGAGAAGCTCAACATTTATGTAAAGAAAAAAAATGAAGTTTGATCTTAGAAAAAAAAAATGTAAGAACATACGACTAGAAGAGACAGATTTGCAATGGGAGAAAAAGAACTTCAAAATAGAAGGACAAAAAAAGTAGATAGGATAACAATGGACAGCCATGCTATGAGTTTGCAGGTAAAGATGATAGCAGGAGGGAGAAAAAAAGTGGCACAAGACTTGCATACAATAAAATTCTAAGCTTAAAAGATTAACTGTAAAAAGATCCAGAAAGAACAATAAAAATGATTAAGTGAATGGACAGACAAATGAGGAATAATTTAATTTAAATTAATTTAATTGCATACACAAACATATATGCTGTAATTTAGCTAAATTATGAATAAATTGGGGAAGTTTATACTTACACTATACGCAAATATTTGAAAGGTCTATGTTATGTCTCATTAGTTAACCTAATAACAGCCAATGTTGAAACTGTACCTGTATTGAATGGGAGTTTAATCATTGACTTCACTTGGGCCAAGATTTCACCCCAAAGAAGAAGATGGAATATTATGAAGATGTAAAAAGTGACCAACAAGCAACAATGAAATAGACCAGAGAAAAGCAACTTTTAGGCAGCACACCAGTGGAAAATAAAATATTCTGGATTACAGACACTCAGAAGAAATGAAAGGTTTTTAAACTGGTTTGAAAACAAACCCTAGAAAATACATTGTAAAGAACAGTCCTATACTGGTAGTTGAATGGAGCAGATTACTTAATGAATCTGTCCTCGTGTAATCTCTGTGGTTTGAAGATTATCCATTCTCCAATACTGAAAGATCAGTTAAAGTTAACTGTTTGTCTAAAGACAGAGAAAGAATGGCTCTTGTCTACTAGCATTAATTCTAACAATAAAGTTAGTCCATAATAGGCTCTCTGTTTCAGACAGAAACAGAATCTGATGGCGACTCAGGGATCATAGAATAGAGACCATACCCTCCAGCTAACTTGGACGCAGATTGTTTGAGCTGGTATTAGAAGGCAACAAATGGCCCAACTCTGTGGAGATCCCTTAATGCTTGCTAGCTCTAGAACAGACTCCTACAAAATACAAGTCTTTCAGTAGTTTCTTCTCTCAGTGGAGTTGTGAAGTGAACATTTGTAGCTGCTCATATGCAACGTTAAGCATCAGTATTTCCCCCCTCAAATTAGCAACAGGGATAGCTAGCAAGAAGTACAGCAGTGTAAATAAAGGGTTTCTGTGCTTAAATTGCCCAGCTCTTTCCCCATCACGTCAACTTTCTTTTCAAAATCCTTCTGTGCCTCTCTCCAGAGTGAGCTTTTAGGTGAAACAGGCTTTTTTGGAAAGTAGAGCCTCATACTTTTGGGTGACCAAGATATGCAGCGCAGCAAACAGATTAATATGCACCATGTGCATTTTGCAGCCCCTCAAAAACCTTTGAGGGGCCACACACTGCACCTTCCCGCTCATCTGGACATGCCGTAGGGTCTCCCAACCTAGGAAATTATCAGTGGCACTCTAAGCATTGCAGCTGGCTTTTAGGGTGCAATGTGCCTTGTTCAGAGGCTAATATACTTAGAGAAAATGTACTGATTACAGATTGATCTGTATATTCAAAGCTGAATTCATAAGTAGCTAATAACTACATGGCCTTATTCATTTGATGTCTTAATTATAGTGCTTGTCCACTGTAAAACACACAATGGTATCTCCATTTCTTAGAGTTTTACATCACCATTAGCATTGGAACAGGGTTCAACATTTTAGGGGATTAAATTAAAAACAAATGGTACTTGGGCTTGATGCAGGATTTTTATACTTAAAGAAGAATTACATGTACTTATCTCACCCCTTCACCTGACCCAAGCTCATATTTACTATCAGGGTGTGAAAGACACCCCGCCATCTGTGATTTTTATTGAAAGAAGATACCAGGCCATAAGAAGCAGCTAATACTAACTGGAGCAGCTGTGCACTGTCTCCAAAGAGAATTATGGGTCATGCATTGAATGAATGGCATTGCTTTGTAAGGATTTGATTAGATACAGTTTGGTAACAGAAAAAAAATTATATTAACTGCACAGCCTGTGGTTTTAGAAATTGAGTTTCATGTGTAACGACATTTTTTTCTTCTCTAGATTTCAAATGTAAGGCATATCCAAAGTTTATTTCACTAGTTATTATACATGTAATTAATTCTGTCTGCATAATAGGAATTATTACAAGTGTAAAAGTAAGTATAGTATGAATTAAAAACTCATGACTCACAAGAAAATGTTCCACTGCTTCTAGCAATAGTTTATGTTCAGCGCTACTTGGCTGGTATACATCCACCACTGTAGATAACTGCAAAACAACTAAAGCATCTAAAAGATAAATCCTGTCTTTTCTGAAGGATACACACATTAAAAGACTATGTTACACACATACATTCAGTGCTTTATTTTGCATCTTCCTTGTGAATTTAATTCTCTCAGCTGCCATTGACTTCATGGGTCGACTTCATACAGAGAATGTATGCAAACAATTTCCTGACAGCCAAAAAAAGGTACCATTCCTTTGAATAAAATCATATTAGAAAACATTTGCCACTTACAGTTTTTCTCTGTAAATCAGCAAGTTTGTTTCATTTTAAAGGGATCACAACAGAAAGTGATTATTCAGGCTAAATGTTGTTTAGTTTGAATCTAGTTCTCATCTGATGCATGTAGGGTGCATTCCCTTGTTAACAAAACTAAAGTGACTATGCATGTGTAAATTGGGTTCGTTGATGTTATGTCCCATTAAAATATCGTAAAAATAGGGTCCCTGATATTTAAAAGCTGTTATACAAACTGTGCATCTTAAATTTCCATAATCTACAGAATATCCTTTAATGACATATTCTGATGAATCAGTTAAAACTTGGGAATTAAACTAAAATGAGTCATAACATTCATTTTTGTTTCCTTCTGTTTTGTTTTATTTTTAAACAATTCATCATTTATAAAAGTTAAAAATCCACGTTAAAGACTAAGTCTACAAGGTGCAAGAGACTTTCATTCCTTAGAACAGCTAAAATACAAATATCACAACCTGAAACAGGGAACTACTTTTTAACTGAAATACAACAGGCCAGAATACTAATCCTTCTAACTTATATGTATACAACCAGGATTTTTTAAAACAAATCAGGAATGCATTCAGCACATCTTAGATTCAAATCTGAAGCAAACGGTAAAAATATTTGTCTTTCAGTTTGACACTTTTCTAAAAATTAAGAACAGATACATGGGCAGACATATTGCAGTAAACAAACAACCAATGTTTTCTAACAAAGATTTTGCTCGTCAGTGCCCTGAAATAATACAGACACTATTTCTAACCATTTAAAAATAACTCAGAGTGCAGTATTTTCTTGTTACTTTTCGGGGTTGGGTACAAAAATAGCTGCCCAAAGGAAAGCTTGGCATAGGAACAGCTTGCTATATTTTTAAGTAAAATTATGAACAGAGCCTCTGCCATTCAAATAAGATGTATGAAAAATGTGCAACTAAGGAAAATAAACATTCAAGAGAATCTCTTCCTTCAAGAGCAAATTACACCCAATCTTCCAGAAAGTTTTGGTATGCGGCAACTGTACACTATAAGAGTATGGGCTATATCGAGTAATTTACACTGTGTTTATCATCATCATCAAGTTTATTAATCAATTAAGAAACCAAAAGGCACAACCCTACAAACAACATTCTTCTACAGCATAGCATTTACTACTCTGGGAAGCTCCCACTGATGTCAATAAACTTCTTATTTCAGTTCATGGAACTGTCTGGGGTTCTATTGTGCTGGAGAGTAAAACTTGGTAGTAACATTTCCAGAAATGGACTCAGTACTTTCAAAAGCCCCAGGACTGATCCAAATAAGCACCAGAATGCTCAAAGATAGCTTTGTATTTCTGTTACAGAATTAAAAATATACATTTCCTACCAAAATAGATTAAATTATTTGCAAAGCACAGTTTAGCACATCTCCTGGACCAAAATCAACTAAGTGGATCACAGTACTTCTTAGACCATAGCATGGTAAGGAAAAATCATACATCTTACTTTTCAGCGGAACTGGTGGTAGGAAAGAAAGAAATGATTTCACTACACTGACATTAGCCTATTAGTGAATGGTCAAGTCTCAAGTTAATAGGCAATACTGTTAAACTGGGTTATTTCTTGTTATAATTTATTCTCACTCTGACTGTGGATTGCAGTTGCATGAGTGAAATAAATAAAACACTGCCCAGTCAAAACCTCCCATAAACTGTACAACTAAAAACGTCGTCTTAGGTTATCAAAAGGACTCAAACTAGGACACAGTGAAACACAGTAAACAGCTGGTCACATGATTACACAAAGTAAGCCAAGAGGTCATTCTATAAGGACAGTATGAGCTTAAAAAAGATCTAGAAAGAAATAGGAAACTGAACCAATAACCAAAATGCTACTATGATCTCATGCTTCATTTTGAGAGATACTGTAGTAGCAGTAAAGAGAATTTTAGTACTATTTTGAATTCAGCTATGTGAGGATGATTGGCTAGCTGTCTACAAAGAAATCCTGTTCCTTTATAAATGGCAAAACTGCTTTTGAAGTGAAAACATATCATGGAAAGCAGACAACAGTACTCATTCCGGACCCAAGTTTAAGATATTTGGCATTACAGTCTTATCTGGAATATATTGCAACATTACTTCATCCAGTAAAAAAAAAAAACCCCTCAAAAGTATCTAGTCAGAATATTTTCCCCATGATTTTTAATTAAGGATCATAGAATCATAGGGAAGTAGGGCTGGAAAGGACTCATGAGGTCATCTAGTTCAGCCCCCTGCTCAAGGCATGAACGTCCCCAACTAAATCATTCCCAGCTAAGCGTCTGTCTAACCTGCTCCTGAAAATTTCCAAGGATAGAGATTCCACAGCTTCTCTAGGTAGTTTTTTCCAATGTTTGACCACACTCATAGTCAATGTTCCTCCTAATCTCCAACCCAGATTTCTTCTGCAGCAGTTTGAGACCATTACTCCTAGTCCTTTCCCTTACAGTCACAGATAAAAGACCATCTCCACCCTCTCTGCAATTGCTTTTCAGGTATTTGAAGACTGATGTCAAATCCCCCCAGTCTTCAGTTCTCCAGATTAAATACCCCTAACCTCTTTCAGCCTTTCCTCATAAAGCTTGCTTCCCAGATCTCTAATTATTTTTGTCACTCTGCACTGAACTCTCTCTAATCTGTCCAAATCCTTCTTAAATAATGAGGCCCAAAACTGGACTCAGTAGTCTAGGTGAGGCCTCATCAGTGCTGAATAGAGTGGAAGAATCACTTCCCTTGATTTGCAAGTGACACTCGTGATACAATCCACTATACTGTTAGCTTTTTTTGCAAAAAGAGTACACTGTGGGTTCATATTCAGTTATGATCTACTGTAACTCCAAGGTTCTTATCTGCAGTACTGCAGCCTAGCCAGTTGTTCTCAGTCTGCATTTGTATATGCAATTATTCAATCTCAAGTACAAGACTTGGCACTTGTCCTAGCTGAATTTCATCTGATTGATTACAGACCATTTCTCCGTGTCATTCTGGATTCTAACCCTGTCCTCCAAAGTGTCTGCAACTCCATCCAACTTGGTGTCATCTGCAAATTTGCCAAGCATGCGTTCAGTCCCATCACCCAAATCATTAATGAAGATATATTAAACAGTACTGGACCCAACACAGACCCCACCCTGAGAACTCCACTTGATACCTCTTCCCAACTATACATTAAGCCATTGATGAATACTCGTTGAGCATGGTGATCCAACCACTTACGTTTATCCTTTCTAGTACCTTCATCTAGTCTGTATTTCCTTAGCTTATTAATGAGAATCACATGGGAGACAGTGTCAAAAGCTTTGTTAAAATCAAGATATAGCTCATCCACTGCACATCCATGAATCTATGCTGTCCCTCATCATAGAAGGAAATCAGCTTGGTCAGACAAAACTTGCTCTTGGTGAGTCCGCGCTGGCTATTCATGATTACCAGGGATCCCGATTTTCCTTGATAAAAAAAAATAAATCACAAATTCTCTAACAGGGCACATGGCAAAGCAGGACAGGGGGCTGCTCCAGAGCCACTCTCGTGGCAGGGGCAGCTTGGTCTGGGGCCAGGGCAGAGCTGCGATCTGCAGCTTGCACACTCTGGGCAGGGACACTCAGGCAGGGATCACAGCTCCGTCCCAGCTCAAGCCCAGGCTGTCACCACTGCAAGTCTAATGCAGGACCAATTCTAAGAAACTGTCATTCTAACTCACTCACAAATCTCAAGCACTGGAGATTATGCAGCGTGGTTATAGAATCTGTTGCAGTATTTAATTTTCCTTACAGTTAGGAAGTTTTTCCCAATGTCTAATATACATCACCCTGGATGTGGTTAAAGCTCATCACTGCTTGTCCTATCTCCAGTGGATAAAAAGAACAAATTTATGACTTCTTCTTTATAGCAATTTTTTAGATATTTTAAGACTGAATCACATCACCCCTCAGTTTTCTCTTCTCTACACTAAACAAACCCAGTTCTTTCAGTTTGTCACCATAGGTCAGATTTTTCTCTGATTACTCCGAATACTAAACTCTTTCCAATCTACATGTTTATTGAAGCTGGTACATAAAATTGCACATGCTATTGCAACCAAAGCCTTCCCACTGCTGAGTAGAGCATCTTACATATAATTCTCCTGTTTATACCTGTTAGAATATTTGTTTTCCCCCACCCCCTGAAAGAGTGGGACATAATTTGCTCATTTTCAGTTTAGGATTCGTTCTCAACCCTGTATTATTTTCAGCAAAACTGCTGCCTGCCAGTTATGTCCTATTTTGTATTTCTGCATTTTATTTTTTCTTCCTAGGTGCAGAACTTTTCAGTGGTCCTTACAGAAATTCATTCTATTAATTTCAGATCATTTTTCCAATTTATCAAGGTCATTCTGAATCCTGCTTACCTGACTCATACTACCAAGCCCTGTCAAATTTAGTTTAAATACCTTACCAGCAGTTAACAAGCCTGTGACCAAAAGAGCTTCTTCCCCTTTGTTAGATGGGCTTCATCTCTTCTTAACAGTCCTCCTTGACAATCATTTAATGGTCAAGGAAGCCAAAGCACACCCAGGGACAGCATCTAGGCAGTCATACATTCAAGGATGTAATCAGTCTCTACCTCAACCCTTACCCTTGACTAGAATGGCTGCAGAGAACGCTACTTGCCTGAAGCCCTCTTCCTAAGAGGTTATACATGTAATAGTGCCAATAAACTCTGCAGACTACCAAACACTCCTCAATTTACTCGCATCTACCTGTAACTCCTTCGCCTTCTTCCTAAAAGAGTCCACCCAGCATATGACAAACTTTCTCTTGCCTGGCTTTCTTTCAGTATGTAGACTACCTTCCCTGGAAATCAAGACTACAAGCTGAGTGGAGGCACCCAGGGTCAGAAAGCCTTTCTAGATGTAGCCTGTACAAGTACAAGCAACGGAAAAGCCAGCAGCGGGGAAAGACATTTTTTGCATTTCCTAACCATCGTGGTATTTGTTGCTTGCTGTTGTCCCTGCAAACACTTTTCTTCATAATATTTCTTCCTAAAAGTTCTCATTTACTAGCACCTGTTAATTACGAAAGCTCCTGACTTTTTTAAAACTTGTTTTCTCCCTAAATCAGGGGATCCACCAAAATTTCAGTTTTGCAAAAAACATGAAATCCAGAAAAGAAGGCAACATCCACAAAATCCACAAAAAAACCCGGAAAAAACTTACTGAAAATAAAATGCTGGCTTCCCACAGGGATCCAGCAGTCTTCACAGCACTGCAGCCTGGCTGTGCAGCCTGTCAACAGGAAGGAAGAAAGGAGAGGGAGTTGGTGATACACAGGGAAGCCCAAGATGGCTGTCGATCTGCCCCTCACTGCCAATTGGCTGGGAGGGCTGCCTGTCATGTGGTCCCATCCCTCTCCAGTAAGTAGTAAAGGGTGGGGATGCATGACGGACAGGCTTTCCAACCAATCAGCAGCAAAGGCCAGGGCTGTGAGATGGACAGCTCTTGCAACTAATCAGTGATAAGGGGTGGGTCCAGTGGGGCTGCTCAGCCAGAAGCATTGGGGCCTTGACCACAATAAGCCCACAAAAATGGTAACCAATCCTGCAATCTGCCCATGAAAGTTGACTGGCTGCCTCCTCAAATTGGGTAAATCCCTGCTCATGTAGCAGCCTCAGGCCCCACTCACCCCATACAATCCCCAAACAGTACAGTATAAGCAATAAACTACAAGATACAGGAAAATTACCTAGCTCACAAAATTCATTCACCTCCAACGCTAGAGACACCCATTACACATAAACCAGGTTAAGTGATCAGAAACTGGTTTAAACCTGTACCAGCACACATAAACCAGTCTGAAAATAGCTAAAACTGGTTTAAGGTAAATCTGGTTGAATCAAACATAACTGATATGGGTCAAATAAATTTATGCAATGTCTTTCCCAGACCCCTTCCTGGTTTAAGTTAAACCAGAGTCCCCCAATATCACATATGCTTTGCAGCAGGGCTGGGCTGGGTAGTGCTCTCTACTCCAAAGAACAGGCTGGCCCTGCCCCTCTCCTCCCTAGCCAGAGCTCCAGGTGAGACTGAAGGCACAGCAGGGTCTGCCTGGCTTCCCTCCCTGATGCTTACTGCTCAAGCAGAGGTTCCCCCTTCCATCTGTCCCATCTCCCACACCTGGGACCCCAGCCCCATGGACCTACTCATGTGGTATGCTAGCTAATACTGGGAAGTGTCTGTTCACCAAGATCTGGGGGAATATCTGTTCACCAGAGCACCCCAAGGGATGACAAGATCAAATGGTCACAAACTCCTCTATGACCGTTTCAAGATGGACATAAGGAAGAACTTCTTTACTGTCCAAACCCCCAAGGTCTGGAATAGACTGCTGCTGGAGGTGGTTCAAGCACCTACTTTGAACACCTTCAAGACACTTTTGGATGTTTATCTTGCTGGGATCCTATGATCCCTGCTGACTTCCTGCCCATGGGCAGGGGACTGGACTCGATGATCCTCCGGGGTCCCTTCCAGCCTTAATATCTATGAAATCTATGAAAGGCAGACTGGACAAAGGTAGACAGAACAGTATCTGCTTAGGGTTTTTTGGAGCTCATCAACAGGGCAGCTGATAATGTCCCTCCATTCCTTCCTTGGAAAATACTGTTTAACAAGAGGCTTTTGTTTTGCTGACAGGCTGATAACAGTGGTTTGCTGATGGGCTGATAACACTGTGGTTTTATCAGCCCCCCTGCTGGTTTGCAGCCCTATCAGGTTTGCAAACAGGGACAGGGAGATTGAAAAACTCAGTATCAACAGATGCATTCATTGTGCACCCCCTCCCCGCCCTTTTGCCTCAGAGTGCTAGCCAGAGGCTGGGGTCTGGCAACACTCCCACCCCTTTAGCAGTGACCAGGGAAAAAAGCCTGAGATGGTGCAGGCCAGGGTGGAGGTTTAAACCCTCTCTAATCAGAGCATCCTGCTGGGGCCTGGCTATGCCCCACTCACCTTAGCTCAGCACTATGGAAAGGAAGGGAGGGATGCTGTAGCGCCTTACAGCTTCTAGCCCAAGCCACTGCAGGCATGGGCCTGCATTTTTTTCAGTCCAGAGCGAATGTCTGTACAGTTACAAACTGGTTCAGCCTAGCCAGGTTAGACTAACCTACAAACATTGAATCAATTCAGGCTTAGACTTTTTAATGTTTGTTCCTAGCCCAAGGATCAGCACCCAGACATTTGTAACATGCTGCATAGTACAGCCCCAGTTTCAACAGGGGTCTTTGCACATTCCTGCAGCATAAACACAGAGTATCTTACATAAAGCAATTTAATTATTAATTCACAGGGACTTTTAGCTCTTACAGTCCTTTCAAGTAGAAGAACATAGCTAAACTTCATATTTTGCCCAAAGTTGTCTATTGCTACAGTAATGCCACTGTATACAATGGATTAATGAATATTGTAGGAGAGGTTAGAATGCTGTTGTGGAATATTAACAGCATCAATATGAGCAATCCCACAAAACAGAGAAAAATGTATCTTACGTGGTCACAGTGAGCTGCTAAACTGGGATAAAATAATTATAGTTATCAAGCAGAAACCTTCCCATATTTAGAACAAAAGCAAAATGATCCTTGGAATGTATTCTGCAAATCATTCTGGACTTCTTGCTAAATATCCAGGGTTATATTTGAAAACAAACATAAAATGTTATTATGCAGAAAATCCTATTGTCAATGTGAATATTCATACAACCAAGCAAACAAACGAACAACCACATTAATTAATTAACTGTACAGGTTCCTGAGCTGCATCTGATAGGAAGTCATTTTTAATTTATTCTAAGGTCTCCAAAAAGAAAATATAGGCCTTGGAAATATGTTTCAGTCTTCCACAATCATCTGGTAAATTTCTCGGTTTTGATTTCATTCTCTAACCATCTCATTATTCATAGTAAGGTACCATAGTAAGGCATGTTATTCATAGGACTGCTCATTGGCCCAAACTAATACGGTGCTGTCAAGCTAGTCATTATATATACACGTAACCCACTGAGGAGTGGGTGATATATACAGTTACAGTAAGACAACCCTTGACCCGAGGAGCTTCAAGTAAATGAAAAGACAGCTGAAATACAAACAGAGATATAAAGAGGTCAAGTGACTGTCCAGGGTTACACAGTGGTAAAACTAGGGTAACCTCAGGTCTCCCATCTTTTAAATCCAGTGGCTTATTAAAAGTCAGGGCTAGAAACAGACATTCAAAAAGCCTGAGCCTGAATTGATTCAATCTTTGCAGGTTAGCCTAACCTGCAGAGCTTGAACCAATTTGCAAGTGGATAGACAGTAGGGCTGTGCAAAATTTTGACCACTGTTTCATTTTCATGGTTTCAAGCATTTTGATGGTCAAAACTCTGAATCCAAAATGAAATGGGAGACATGTCAAAACATTCAAAATGGAATGAAACAAGCTGAAATGCTTAGAAGATATTTCAGCATTTCTAAGGTGCTTTGAAGCTGGGCTTGCAGGGAAAGAGAAAGTAAGGAGAGGGAGGGGAGTGGGGAACAGACTGACATCTGTAGCTGGCCAGTGTCTGCCAATTGTCCCTGAGGTCCCTTCCAATCCCAGTGCTCTGGGGGAGGAACCTAAAAAGTTTTAAAATGGTATATAAGCCTGTGAGTGCCTAAGCTGTCAGCCTTTGTCAGCCTGTCTCTCGCCAGAGAGCAGCATCTGAAAGGCACTGACTCTGACTGATTCCTAGGTGCTGTCAGCTAGTAGGTATGCTTTCTACTTGCAAAGTATTGGATAGGATACAACTTACACTGACATCTTAGCTATACTAGCCTAACATCAATACTAGTATTGTTAGCCCCATATCATTTCTTTTTTTTTCCCTATATCCATTCCTTTGAAATTATTCTTTTTTTTAAAATCTGACTAAAAAGAAACCTGTGTTTTGTCTGACAGTGTGATAACTGGGCACTGTTCAGGAAAGCACAGCATAGATTAGATAGATTGCACACATAGACACCTACATATACACACAGTACACATAGTCAGACACCTTTTCTAGCACAGGAAAACATGAAGCAAGTTGGAAAGGCCAATGCTGCCAAGTCTGAGAGGGGAGCAAGAGGGGGCAGAGGAAGAAGTGTCAGTTCCCTGCTGCCCAAGCTGAGACGCAACCTCTTTTCAACCAGCCATGAGGCTTCTGCTGGTACTGGGAGCAAGGAGGTTGCAGCAGTGCCTGCAGCTGTACCCCCTCTGACACCAGCTGTGATAATAAACCCCAGCACCATGACAGCAAGCTGCACCAGCAGACCTACCTCTACCTCACAGGCACTGGTGCAACCAGTCAGGCCATTGGTGGGCTTTCCTTCAAGCTCAAGTGAATGATGAGTCCCACATGGCAACCGGGATCATGGGGGCCATGAACCACTTGGTGCAAGGGTAGCTCATTGAGCAGGGCAAGCTCACTCATGGGTTCACAGTCACCGACAATGAGGCCAATATGGTCAAAGCAGTCCATGATGTCAACTTCATTGGCATCCACTGTGTGACACGTAAGTTCCACTTCATTGTCAGGGACACCTTGGAGGGGGACAGGGCTGCCAGTGACAGTGCCAGCACCACCAGTAAACCCATTTCCAAATGCAGGAAGGTGGCAGGCTACTTCCACCAGAGCATCAAGGGGGCCAAGGTGCTGTGGGAGAAACAGGCAGAGCTGAACATCCACAGCACAGACTCATGCAGGATGTGGAGACTCAGTTGAACACCACATATCTGATGCTCTTGAGGCTGGAGGAGCAACAGAAGGCCACCCATGACATGACCTTGCTCGGGGAGATTGGAAACAGTGGCCCCCTTAACAGAACTGAGTGAGATACCATCTCCTAGATCTTGCTGGTCCTCAACCCCTTCCTCGAGGTGACTGAGACCCTCAGCACTGCCAATGCCCTCCTTAGGCAGGTGATCCCTGTAGTGAGGGAACTTCAGAACCAAATGGAGAGTTTCCAGGAGATCAATGTTCCTGGCTGGGGTAAGCCACTGTCACCAGATGTGCAGGCACTAGTGAGGTGGCTGAAAGAGGGCTTGATCCCTTGTGGTCCAGTACAGTCAACGTGCAAGCTGCCATGTGTGACCCAGGAATGAAGGGTAGTGTATGCAACAGCAAAACCCTGGATCAGTGTACGTAGTGCTGGTGAATGGAGTCAGGGAAGCAGAAGGGCAGAGGCAGGGGGATGTGGAAGAGAAGGATCCACTGTCCCATGCCAGCACACCATCCACCAGCCAGTCTCCTCCTCTACCACAGGAGCTGCCAATGTGGGCAAAAGGCATGTCTTCCATGGTGGGGTCCAGAGGCACCAGATGCCACCATCAGACAGGTAGGGCTCAGGCCTTGGTGGCTGCCTATCTTGCTGAGGAAGTGGAGCTGCTGCTGTGTGATCCCTTGGCCTACTGGGCAAGCCACAGTCAGATGTGGCAGAATCTGGCCATCATTGCCTGGGAACACCTGTCTTGTCCACTGATCAGTGTTCCAAGTGAAAAGGTGTTTAGCATTGCTAGTGATGTTGTGATACCCCACTGCACCTCTTTGGATCTTGGTTTGGTGGAGCAGCTGGTGTTCCTCAAAGTGAACCTCCCACTGCTGGGGTTCCCCAAGCTCCAGGTACAGATGAAGTGAGTGCCCTCCTCACTCCATCTGTACCTATTTCCTTTAGGTTTCTGGTTTTTTAACCATTTGATGCCCTGCTCTCAGAACTGAAGGTGGCACTCATTGTATCATCAGCCAGCAAGGAAAGAACATGTCCCTGCTGAGCTCCCATGCCAGGATGAACTTGGAGGTATGGGACAGGGCTCTTGGAAAGGAGGAAGCCCCAGGTCCTGGGCATGACCTAAAACTATACCCTGCTTGGGTTGGGAGGCCTAGTGGAACTGCCAACACCATGGCAGCCCCCAGGAAATGCCAGGACTGAGGACCTCCCTAGTGAAAGGCAGGTAGGAGGCGCCTTATAACCTCCAGCCACTACATGCATTCACAGTCCTGACTGGGGAAAGCCCAGACCCCTAAGATCTTTGAGAGGCCTGAGGCTTGCTGGTTGCAGTGGAGTTGTGAGGCTCCAGGTGAGCTCAGCTTAGCTGCCTGGGACACCAGTTTTGAGGTATGGGCTGCAGTGTAGAGCTGCAGAATCATACACCAGGCAAACAAGGTTCTTTGGGTCAATCCAATATCTTTTAGTAGACCAGCTGAATACTTGGAGAAATATATCTTAGCAAGCTTTTGGGTTGAAAAACCCTTCATCTACTGAAAAACTGAGGAAGCATCTGCAGTTGGTGTGTGTGCTCTTCTTCCCCATTATAGCCTATTGCCTTGACAGTTGGCAGTCTTCGTGGCCACAGCAGGGGATAGCAGGCCTGCAGCTTTCACCCTGCTGCGCCTTAACACACACAGTGTCACCCATGTCACAAGTTTTGCTTGTCCATACCTTAGGTGCAGTTTCCCAGAAACCCCTGCACCTATCTCCTTAAAACCTGGCAAACGTCATGGCTATCATTCCCGGAATTTGCATCAGAATCAGGCAAGACATGATAAAGTTATAGGCATTTTAGTCATCCCCATTATAGCCTATGACTGAAACATCAAAACAGCATCAAAACTTGAAACAGTTTTGGTTGAAATGAAATAAAACAGTGATTTGAAATGCTGACATGAATCACTGTCCCATCAAAGCACCAAATCCAAAACCAAACTGAAACACAGGCACTTCACGCAGCCCTAACAGACTGTCACTTTTAAAACAAGAAATACAGGCACATGCTTGCAGTGTCTCAAGCTAGAAGCTGGGGGGGGGGGGGGGACACAAGAGCAAGCCCTCCCTTCCATTCTATAGTGCTGAGCTGAGGGCAGGGGCTGTGGCCAGGCCCCAACAGAACGCTCTGTTTAGGGAGGGGTTTAAACTCCCACCCTGCCTGCACAGTCCCAGGCTTTTACCTGCTCACTCCTCAAGGGGCAGGAGTGTTGCCAGACCCCACCTCCCTGGCTAGCACTCTGAGGCAAAGAAGTGGCTGGGGGAATGGAGGACTGCTTGTGTACAGTTCATGCATCTGTTGATGATACTAAGCTCTTTGATTTCCCTCTCCCTGCTTCTTCATACTGTCTGTAGCAAATCTGACAGGCAAGCCAACCAGCAGGGAGCTGATAGCACAAAGCTTATCACAACCCATCAAAAAAACAAAAATCTCTTTCATTAGTTCAAGCTCTTCTTAAACAGCTTATTCCAAGGAAGGAACAGAGGGACATTTCCAGCTTACCTGTTGATTAGCTCCAAAAAGCCCTAAGGAGACAGTGTTCTGTCTGCCTCTGTCCCAGTGAAATTGGAGAAACACATGTATAGACACCTTTCAGCATTAGCTAGCATGGGGGTGGCATGACTGTGACCAGATGCAGGCTACAGCCTGTGCTGTGAGAGGGGAAGAAGGGAGGGGAGGACCTCTGCTTGACCAGCAAGAAGTGGGTGGGGCAGAGGGAAGCCAGGCAAATGCTGATGTGCCTGCAGTCCCCAACTCCTTCTCAGCCAGCTGCAATAGTGATAGTGCTCCAGCTAGGGATCAGAGGGGTGAGGTCAGCCCTGCTTTTTGGAGCAGACAGCCCAGTCCAGTCCAGTCCAGGCCTGAAAAGCATGCTGGGATGCTGGGGGACTCTGATTTAACTTAAACCAGGAAGGGGTCTGGGACACAAGTTCCATAAACTGGTTTGACCCAGATCAGTTAAGTCTGATATTATATTCAGCTAGGTTTATCTTAAATCAGTTTCAGCCATTTTGAAACTGGTTTATGTGCACTGAATTTATGTTCTGTTGCAGGTTTAAACCAGTTTCTGATCACTTAAATTGGTTTATGTGTAACTTCTGTCCCTAGGCTAGGGGCAGAATCTTACTGCACTTTACGCACCGAAATGGTAGAAACCCAGTTATATACATTCTGGTTTTATCACATTCTGGTTTTATCACTTGCAACACTTATACATAGAATAGGATTGCCAGCAATAGTAAGTGTACACTAAGCATGCACACTGAGCTGAACTCTGTCCTGGTAGATATAAGCATACCTGAGTATGTGTCCTGAAACTGGAGCCTGGGGTTCCAGGAAGAGGCCCTCCCATGTGTTAACCCATTAGGCTAGCGGTTAGAACACTTACCTAGGAAGCAAGAAGCCCAACTTCCATACAGACAGATACTGTGTGACTCAGTAAGATGAATGATGCTATAGAAAAGAGGCCACTATCAATTCTAGCCTTGACTTTTGTTTGTAATGGAGCAAAACCTTCTCCATTTATCTTCATCTCTTTCAGCCAATGAGTAGTAAATTTGAGATGCAATGGCTCAGCCTCACAAGGACTAGAGTTGAATCTAGACAGGGGTGGATCTGGGGTAGTGCAGTTGCACCCCCTCCCGCTTTGATTCCTGCTCAACCCAAACGTTAAAGCCAAGCACTTGGGATGTGCAGTGGCATTCTATCCAGGCAATGCTGAGATGGTCAACTGACTTTGTGGCTCATTATCATCTCCCTGATTTCTGGTAATCTCTCCCCACTGCAAAAGTATTAATGACCCTCTATCCTTTTGTAACTGCCTTGATGTTTCACTACTGAAACCATACTTTCGTCTGCAATTTTGCTGTCTATTAGCCATTCCTCTCTTTTATTTTACAGCACTGCATACTGCTTTTATACAGCGTACAGTACTGCATACCGCCCTAGATAAAAATCTTAACTCAAGTGTGGTAATATTAACTCATGTGTAGAAACGGCTGACAGTGAAGTGTTGGAAGCACTGTCAAGATGCTCAAGGCAGCTAGATTATGTTCTCTGAATCTAAATAAGGTATGTATATTTAGTTGTGATGACTACAGGACTAATGATACAATATCTTTTCACTTTTTTGTCTAGTTTGTTGCTGTTTTTTATCTTTATATATACACTCTAGCAAATTAGTACAAATTCCAGTAATTATATTTGTTGTTTGCTTTGATCTTAAACTGAACAATATAGTGCTAGCCCTCTACCATATTAGTAATGCTTCTCATTTCTCTTTAACTGGAGAAAAAAAAATGTATATTGTGTTATATACGATGATGTGCCACACCATCTGCACCCCACTTTTCAAAATCCTCAATCCACCTATGGACTTAGCTAATGTCCTAGGACCAGATCTGTGGCCTGTTCATTAGAGCACTGTGCTAGGAAGTCATAGAGATAAAATTTTAAGCTGCTTTTGGATGAGGGGGCCAGAACCTAGGTTGCCTTGTTCCTGAGTAAGTGCCTAAACCACTAAACTTCTTGATCAACACATGGAAAAAAAACCCTTCCTTTGGTATCTAGTACCTGCCTGCCTATTCTGACTGTAATTTCTGGACCTACACTTGCCCAGGAATGCATCCTACTGCACATACTCAGTAGCCGTGTGGACACTTGTATGTCCATACTGCAAGTGAATTAAGATAGCATACTTCATAAGTGCCAAAAACAGCACTTCTGCGGCCGAGGGAAACAGGATTCTGTCCTAACTCTTTAGTTAAATTAGGTAGTCCAGGAATTTGCAAAAAGGGAATACTCCACTATATGGACTGTTTGTTCATAATAGTCTTTGAATCTGATCTTGCAACCAGCTATGCATGGGCAGGCTTATGTTTCCAGTGTGAGCTGTGCAGTTTAAGTTGAGCTCTGTTCAGGCAGAGGTACATCTACACTTATCCAACTGCATAATCAGTATCCTTGTTAGTACTTCTGGAGATTAAAACCTCCTTCTTTTCTGAAATGGAGAAAGAACACATATTTTGACTAATTATTTCATGCAACTGTGCCAAAAATCCAACTGCTTGCTCAATTACTTAAATTTGGCAGGAAATCAAAGTATTGAAAAAGTACATTGTACCTCTGAAGATCTCAAAACTCTAGTTAAAAGCAGCTCAACTTTTTTGTTTTTGGTGCATAACATCTCCTAGGATACTGAGAGTGTTAATAATAATAATAATAATAATATTTTAATATAACAAAAAACCCTGAGGGGATTTATGGAAATCAGACAAATTTAGTTGGTTAAATGACCCTTATAACAGCAGATGTTTCAGGAGCTCAGCCACCAGTCTGAGAGCACTGTACCTGTTTATTAACATAGACAAAGCATGGGGAATAGCTCAAGGATATTTTACAGCACAAAAAAGTGCTTTCTAAAATATTTTTCACCACCAATCTTAGCCTGAGGAAATGTCAGTCTCACCAGAAAAAGCTTTTGCAAAAACCTCGACCAAAAATGTTGACCTTTCTAATATTTCATAATACAGAGTTAGTGTTTGCTAGTTTTGCATAATAAAATTTGAGCAATATTCCACAGCCATAAAACTTCTGTGAACTTCTCAGATCTTATCAGCTAAGGAATGTCAGGCCAAGAAATTGTGTGATACAGAAAATAGGTTTGATATTTCAACATTCTGACCAAGTTTATAGCAAACAAAGTGACTGATTTGGGGGCTACCAAAATTATCCCCATAATTTCAATTAAAGTGCGCTGTCTATGCTGAACTCTTGTGAATTGTTGCTTTACAACACTTAACAGCTGCTGCTCTCCGTGCCAGAAGTAGCTGCATTTCAGTGATGAGTAAAGTGAGTCATAGTTTGCACAATTTCAAGAACTCTTGGGATGAAAAGTTCTGTACATATGTCATTCATAGTATCACTTGCAATCCAATATGGAAACTGGTTACATGAATGAAAACATTCCTACTTATCAAAAAGACAAAGCATGACTGTCATCTGTTTGGCTATACATCCTAGATCTACTTCCACCTGTTGGTTTTGTTATTTTTGGCAACAGAAGCATAAGGGTCCAGTTTAAGTGTCTATTTCACTGGCGCTACAGCAAACCATTCTCCCTGCTGGCAAACTCAATCAAACTAGTTCCTCCAAGCTTGAAGCCCCTGAAAGCACAGTGAACTGAAAGGGTGAGGGAAACATGAAAATCAGAGATTGTGACCTACTGTGAAGTCTCTCGCACTGCATACAACATATCAGCTGCTGAACTGAAACAGAGAGACAGATCCCGAGGTTCAGCTAAGTGACAGTTTCACTCAGGGCATGTGCACAAAGATGATTTGAACTTGGCCTTTTCAAATCTCTGGTCCTGCTGCTGCTCTGAGGTCACCCTCTCTAAGCGTTGCTCTAACCCAGATGGCAAACATTGATCACAGAATGAAAATACAACAAAGGAATGGCTCCGCGTAAGCGCAGCCAGTGCATGTTAGATTCTTTCTCCCCTTCATCTACACTAGTAACTAATCAGCAACTGGCATAAGACCCTTACACTGGATGCACTTCCAGAAAACCATCTTTGCACTGAGAGGATCTTCCCTGGACCAAATTATACCACATTCAGGAAAACACAATCTCATCTGCATTGTGATTTTTATCTGGTGGGGGAAATGAAAGTGAGTTTGAGATGTTACTTGTAGCTATATCAAGTGAGCTGAAAGAAGAGATGATAATAGGCAAGCATGAACTATAAAACACCAGACATTTATCAAAAGGTAACAGAGTGAGAAGCGAGGGAGACAGAGACAAGGATTAGGATTGATTACATAAGCTAGGCTTAAAATATTTTCCCCAGCACCTCTAAAATATTGAACAGAAGCTATATGAGCTCAGAATTTGAGAAGGAAAACGAGAAAGAAGCTCTTGTAACTGCTTATGATTTTCCATTTAAAACAGGTACTTCAGACACAGGTAAGGACTGAAATGTGTGCATCAAATTTGACCCAGTGTGACTAGTAATCCAGTGAAGATGCATCACAAATGAATACGTCCCTAAGGGCTTGCAAAAGAGATTAATTATGCAGTGTAAAGCTATTGTTTGACCTGGCATAAAAAAAACCATACTGAGAAGCAGCTTCTTTCATTTGTATGAATAGAAAAAAAAGTTAGTCATAAGTGACTAACAATTGGCAGCTGTCAGCAGTGTACTGCTTACACCCTGGCATATTAGGCCAATGTTATCAGACATATGGTCCTTGAGGCTAAAAATTTAGCCCTCAAGGGCAACTGTCCTCAGAAGAAAATTTGTATTTAGTCTGAACAAGAAATATGTTCCCTGAGTTGCACCCTACAATTTTTAAACTAATGCAGTTGTATCAGCACAGTTATTACAAGGCGGTGGGAGGGATACCACCCCCCATTTGCTTCTCAATGTTGTGTCCAGTGAGAGAAACTTCACAATAGCTCACAACCTCCAATTTTCATGTTTTCCTTAGTATCACAGTTCACTGTGTCTTCAGAGGTCTCAGTGTTTGTTCTGCAGAGTATACTCAGAGCATTAGGAACAGGAGTTATTATTTCTTACTGCTTCCCACTTGGCTGCCTGCTACATCACAAGAAGGACAGGAAAACAGTTTCAGCTGCTCCACTGACTTCTTCCCTACTGGGCTGCATGCACTCCAGGTAAAACAGGAAAGAAGTTCAGCTGGCTCTAACTGAGCCAACAGGAGTTCCTACCAAATACAAAAGATGGGATTTCCCCTCCTACACAGCCACTCTCAGCACCACAAACAGAACAAGATCAGACACTCAGAGCTTAGAACAAGTTATATTTCTCAGTTTTTCCTCCCAGCTCTAGCCCAGAGTTAGTAAACCTTATACTAGCTAGAAACAGTCACTCCTTTGTCATCCCTGGAAATGCCTTGGAAGCCAGTGGCTAGGGAGAGGCATACAAGACAGCTCTATATCCCCTGGGCTGGGGGACTCTCCAGCACAAGATTTGCAACAATTTTTACTCCCTTTGCACACATGAGCAATGTAAAGTTGATAAAATCTGCCCCAAAATATTGACCCTGGCCCTTTGAGACCACTTGAGTAGGCCAGCTGTGCTTCACATATATAGGTCCCAATTCAGTAAGGTACTTTTAGCATGTCCCTGCCTTTATGTGTGTGACCACTCAATATAGAACAGGCAGAAGTTAATCCCCTGGAGCAGAAAAGACCATTTACTAGAAAAGGCAATGTACTAGACCATTGTTGTACTAGACCATAGTTCTAGCTTTTCCTAGATAATCTTGCTAGAAAACAATACAGCTAAACAGGTGGCTGGGCATAGCAAATCAATTTACACAAGAAATGGTATATCTGCCATTTTAATGCCTCGCAGTGGTTACCCCCAATCTAACTGAACAGTGAAAAACAGTGCAAAAAAATAAAAAAATAAAAAAAAATCAGAGTCTAATCCAGGGGTAGGCAACCCCTAGCACATGTGCCAGAGCATGGTACATGAAGGCATATTGCTTGGCACATGCACCTTGGGGTGGATAGCAGTGAAGCAGTGGGGCAGCACTGCCACAACAAGGATCAGGCCCCTTGCAGCTCCCCCACCATCCATCCCTAGCATGCCAACATCTAACACGGATCTTTGAAAACTCCTGGCGCTCTGGTGTAGTGCCCGAAGACTGGAAGAAGGCCAATGTGGTGCCGATCTTCAAGAAAGGGAGGAGAGTGGATCCGGCTAACTACAGGCCCATTAGCCTGACTTCTATCCTGGGGAAGATCTTAGAAAAGTTTATTAAGGAGGCCATCCTTGAGGGACTGGCCCAGGCTAACATTCTAAGGGACAGCCAGCACGGGTTTGTTGCGGGTAGGTCTTGTTTGACCAATCTCATTTCCTTCTATGACCCGGTGACCTATCACCTGGACAAGGGAGAAGAGATTGATGTCATATATCTTCACTTCAGAAAAGCTTTTGATCTGGTATCCCATGATCACCTCTTGGCCAAACTGGCCGGTTGTGGCCTTGGCTCCAACACTATCCGCTGGCTGGGAAATTGGCTTCGTGGTCAGACCCAGAGGGTTGTGATTGATGGCAGTCACTCATCATGGTGCCCTGTGACCAGTGGGGTCCCTCAAGGCTCTGTCCTTGGACCCATACTGTTCAACATCTTCATTAACAATGTGGACATTGGAGTTAGGAGTGGACTGGCCAAGTTCGCCGATGACACCAAACTTTGGGGCAAAGCATCCATGCCAGAAGATAGGCGGGTGATCCAGGCTGACCTGGACAAGCTCAGCAAATGGGCAGACGAGAACCTCATGGTGTTTAACACCAAAAAATGCAAGGTTCTCCACCTTGGGAGGAAAAACCTGCAGCACCCTTATAGGCTCGGCAGTCCTACGTTGGTTAGCACTACAGAAGAAAAAGACTTGGGGGTCATCATTGACCACAAGATGAACATGAGCGATGCTGGGGCTAGTAAAGCGACCAAAATGCTGGCGTGCATCCATAGATGCTTCTCGAGCAAATCCCAGGACATCATTCTCCCCTTGTACTCGGCCTTGGTGAGGCCGCAGCTGGAGTACTGCATCCAGTTTTGGGCTCCACAATTCAAAAAGGATGTGGAGAAGCTTGAGAGAGTCCAGAGGAGAGCCACGCGCATGATCAGAGGTCAGGAAACCAGATCTTACGATGACAGGCTGAGAGCCATGGGACTCTTTAGCCTGGAAAAGCGCAGGCTCAGGGGTGATCTGATGGCCACCTATAAGTTTATCAGGGGTGACCACCAGTATCTGGGGGAACGTTTGTTCACCAGAGCGCCCCAAGGGATGATGAGGTCAAATGGTCATAAACTACTACAAGACCGTTTCAGGCTGGACATAAGGAAGAATTTCTTTACTGTCCGAGCCCCCAAGGTCTGGAACAGTCTGCCAGCGGAGGTGGTTCAAGCACCTACATTGAACACCTTCAAGAGTAAATTGGATGCTTACCTTGCTGGGATCCTATGACCCCAGCTGACTCCCTGCCCTTTGGGCAGGGGGCTGGACTCGATGAACTCCCGAGGTCCCTTCCAGCCCTAATGTCTATGAAATCTATAAGTTGGGGTTGCAGGTGTTTTTGAAACCCTGCCCAAAAATGTTGCTGACCCCTGCTCTAATCTGTATTTAGGACTTAATTTTCAAAATAGACTTAATGGCCATGTTCAGACAAGCAGGGGCATGCATTTGCAAGGGCGCAAACAGCAGTAGCACAAATTAGTGCTGCTACTTTGTGCCATAGTGCACACCCCTGCACATGTGCTTTGCTGTGGGACACACTGTCCCATTTTGAGCAAACTGCCCTTGCCCAGCTCCTCCTGGCATGGTAGAGCAGCTAGGGCACCAATGGAGCAGTAGAGATGCTATGGCGAGCAAACAAGCGTCTCACTAGAAGACCAAGCCTCTGCTCCAGTGCACACCATTTTTGCATGCTCTGCACCATTTTTTCCCTCAGAGGCTTTTTTCGCTGCTGGGAAATCCTGGTAACAAGTCTTGCCCCCATGCTGCAAGTTTTAACATTTCCATGCGTGCAGTTTGTGATGCCACAAACCACACATGCCTGCATCTGGGGACATAGGCCAGTGAAGCAACGGTTGTTACCTGCTGACCTTTTGATCAAATTGAAAAAAAGAATGGTCTTCATATGCATACCCTTGGCATGATGATGGCCACAAGCAACATCAATGTCATAAGAGGCAGATCTGAAATTGTAGGAAGTTGTCAGTCCAGGCTAGTAGCATAACTAAGGGGTCAATAGGGGCAACTGTCCCAGCCAACAACTTGCAGGGAGTTAGGGATTTGGGGGAAAATGGCTGCTGCTGGCAGCAGTACATTCATTATTGCAGCAGCACCTGGAAATCACTGTTTCTGTTTTGCCCCAGGTACCTGGCCATACCCCCACTGTGCTGGTCTAGGCAAGTACATACTGGGCACATCTGCACAAGACATTTACTGCACATTTGACTAATTAGCTGCTCAGTAAATGTCTCGGCATCTACACATGCACCCTTATTAGGCTGGAGTAGGCCTGTATTTACCAGTGATATCCTGCTGTGGAGTAAAAAACTCCACAGCAGCACATGTGTAGACACTGGAAGGGCTAGCTGGGGCATGAGGGTGCATCAGTATGGGGACTGCCTGCCAGCTAGCCCCACACTGAAGCTCTCTCGTGCCTCAGCCAGCCTTTCTGCAGCACCCTGAGCCAGGGAGAGTGGCCTCAGGCTAGCAGACTGACCCTCAGAGCCTCCTCCCAGCTGCTCCAACCTGGCTGCACATGAATAAACTGCAGAGATTATTGCTCTGGAGTTAATTGCTCTGAGGCACATGTGGCAGATCAATAAACTGCAGAGCAGTAAGCTCCACAATTTATTCTTGCAGCATAATAGCACGTGTAGACCTGCCCACTGTGAAGCAACAGACAACATCATCAGAGAAAGCAGAAAGACAAAAAGCACTGAGTAAGGCATTTTTTCTAACAATGCCTCAGACAGGCTCAGGCAGCTGAACCTCAAGATATGGCCAATATTAGGACTAGGAGGACTTATTGCAGCATAACTAGCTGCAGTACCATGAATGTGTTTAGAGAAACTTGCATGGCGTTTCAGGGACTAAGTGAATAGTGCTCATCAGTTTAGTTAATAAATTAATGTAACATAGTTGAAATGCCAAACAATGTTTTGTTAATTGTTATTATTGTTATATTTGGCCAGGAAAAGAAACTGTGGGGAGCTAAACTTTTAAGAGACTCAATAGACAGCTCGAAGGAATTGTTAAATTGTATAGAATCTCATTATAAAATAAGACTGCTCATTGCATCTGATGAAGTAAGTCCTCTACTTACAAAAGTGTATACATCTCTGATTTAGTTAGTCTTCGAGGTGCAAATCTACCCTGACTTCCACTAAACCACAGGCATTGAAGGAAGCAGATCTCCTTCAGATTCCTTAGCTGTGAGTGATTTGAATAATACACTAAATAAACTGGCAGTTGGAAAGAGGAAGTGATCAGGTCAAATCCTTTTTCCTTTAGACTGCTTCACTAAGCCAGCTCCTCTGCATTCTTCAGAAATACAGGGTAGAGTTCTGGGGTGGGGGAAAAAGAAGCAGAACTAAGACCTTAAATTTGTAGATCTAATCATGCAAACCCTTAACTACATGAGCAGTTACAATTCTTCATGTCAGTGTATTTTAATTGTTTTGTCCCGCAGTTATTTCTCTATTCATTGAATTAGCATTTTTCCTAGGCATCATGCTTATTAGTCTGAGCACTTTGGAAAATAGACATCTGATTAGGTTTGCACCATAATTTCTGAATTCTTGAAAATTACCTAATCTATAGAATGTCCCTAAAAGTCAGTCTGCAAGAACATAAATAGTAATAAAAAAAATGAAAAATATTTTCCCCTCATTTGAAAGAATAGAGAAACACCAAATTATTTTTAGCTTTTAAAAACATAGAAAGACATGTTGAACATGGGGCATAAGAGAAATAGAGTAATCCCCAAAAACTATAATGGTAGACAGCTGCTTGCTGTAAAAATAGCCAAGTTATTAATGGGTACACATAGAAACACTGTAATTTAGCTATGCAGTTTTCAATTGTTAATGAGAGTGGGTTGCTCTGTCCCTATAGTTCACAAGCAAAATGTAGACCACAAAAGGCTCGAGCCATCAGTTTTTATGGAATTAGAACTTCCATTAGCTTCAATAAACTTCTGCCTCCCAAACACAAGAATGTAACCAAAAATTTAAAATCAACACATGAAAGCCTCACATGAAAGTCTGAATTAGACATCTGTACTTGTCCTTAAAAGTGAGTTAGTTTTAAAAATGTATCCAAGAGAATGAATATAGGGAAGATTCCAGGACAACCCTTCAATGTTGAGGTCTAGAGATTTTTTTTGTACTTCTGGAGGCATCTCAAAATTTTGCTTCTAAAAATGTTTTCTTTATGATATTCCTGAGGGAAAAAAGAAAAGAAAAACTTCCAATTCTCAGGGTCAGAGATTACTAACTTGTGAAACACTCATACAGTAAACAAAAAGGAGTATGTTCACAAAAGAGAAAGTTGCCAAACGCTGTATTTCCCAGGAGCTTTGCTTCCAGAGAATCTACAAACCCAAGTTACAGGAGAATGTTACCAGCTTTGCTAATATTATCACTGAAACAACAAATCCTGGAGAACATCAAATTTCTGTTGCATACCAACTGAAAAAGCCCACAGCTCCTACTGAACAAACAAGAATGCCTTTACCAATAACAGACTAGCTATGGGATTAGTCACAACTTGGGAGCCTCTGATTGACATATGGCAGGTCAAATCTAAAATGTATAGATAAGAAAAAAATGCATAGGTGAGGGAAAAGTCACTTATCAACTGATAGCTGTTTGATGGTCTGTACCACTGATCCTCTATCAGGGTGAAGCAGCACTGCCAGCACATCTTTTGAAGGGTGCCCCTCTCCTAGCCGGTAAGCACTATAATCCATAAATTAGTTTTTGAAGTTGTATGCCACTTAAATTCACAAGTTATGGAGGGGTGCCTCCAGACCAAGAAGGTTAAAAATCACTAATCTATGAAAAGTAGATGTCCACCTCATATAGTGCATAAACACTGTTGGGGAAACTGGAAAACTTAGCCAAAGATCTAAGAGGTCTAGAGACTGAGCAGTTGACTCACTTGTAGGGTTGAAGTGTACTCGCTGGACCTGTTCAAAGCAATTAATAACAAATTATTTAAACATTCAACATTATACAGGAGAAGAATTACAGCCTTGTAGCAGGTTCAGGGTTATTGCTTAACTCAGAGTTTTTAAACAGGATATAGTCTTTTATTTCCAGGCCCACTGGCCTCTCAGGAAATGCCATGACATAAATCAGCACTCAATACTTCAACTTAACATAGTCCATACAGGGTACTCTCACAGTCCTGAGTCTCCTCTAGCCCTGAGGAAGTGCGTCCAGCTCACTGCTTCTCCCTCCCCACCATGGGTGTCTGGTGCCTCTTGACTCAGGGGGTGCACGTGCTCCTTCTGACACCAGTCAGTGACCGGGGGGCTGGTCCCCCAGTGGCTAATCCCACTGACCGGGGGGGCGGGTTACCCGGCGGCCAATCTCACTCACCATAAAAGCAGCCATGCCACTTCCAGAAGTCCTGCAGCCACCTCCGGAAGCAGCACAGCCACTTTTGCTGGCAGCCCTGCTCCCCAGCCGGCACTCACAGAGGGGGGCACTGGTTCTCCCACCTGCCCCCCTGCCCATTGGCCAAACAGGGAGTGTGGCCTGGTAGGGGGTGCACCGGTACTCTCTGGGGCTGCATGTACACTCCCATGCACCCGCTATGTGTCACCCCTGCTCCACACTGCAGTCTTCCTTCTCTGCCTAGCCCTGACTCCAGCCCTATGGTGATGCAGCTGCTTCCAACCTCATAGCTTTGGGTCTCATTCCAGACCCCAAGAAGCAGTCTGGCCTGATCTTACTGCCATTACCCTTATTCCTCCATCCTCCCTGTCTCTTCTTTATCTCAGTCTCCTCTGGGTCTCCTCCCTAAGCACCTTTAACTTCCTGTGGACAGCTAATTATTTTTCTCAGATGGCTCAGTCCTCCTAGGCAGTCTACAATTAGGGACTACTGCCTGCAGCTGGGCTGTAGCTTTTGCAAGCCTGCAGAGTGCTATAGCCAGGGGGTGTTCAGGCTGCTTTGTCAGGCAGCCTACTACAAGTCTTTATAACACAGAATTTATACATTTATAAGAGACAGAGGATAGTGTTAATTTTATAAGTGGTAGGTAATTAATTCCCTCCAGAGTTTCTTTAGATAATTAATCCATATCCCAAAGCCAATATTATGACATAATTTCTGGCCTTTATATAGTTTCCTTTGTTTCAGCATGATACTTCCTGATGACTGGTTTTGTTGAGGTTTTTTTTACAATTTCACAGGCACTGTTACTACAACACTAATCATTATTTTTATATCACAAGATTTCCAATGTTACATACTTTTTACTTTACTATTTTTCCTTCAATAAACTAAATTGCCCATTATTCCACATTTAAATATATTAATGCTTGATAAATAAATATGATTCATAGATGCAAACCCAGAAAGGACTACTAGATGATCAGTTCAGAGGTAGCCAATCTGTAGGATGCATGCTTTAGCCCTGTATGTGGCACAGTGGAAGACAGGGCAGAAAGCAGAGCAGCACATTGGGTAGGGAGCACAGCACAGGAAGAAGAAAGCCAAGCAGATCTGGGCAGGGGATAGGGATCAGAGTGGCACTCACGGAGGTTCCAGGTCTAATTTGTGGCACACCTGCCAAAAGGTTGGTCCCCCCCGTGTAATAATTTGATCTCCTGTACATCACACACAATTAAATTTAATTCAGTTACCGCTGCACAGGGACCAATAGCCTATGTTTGACTAAATCATAACCAGTTGTGCCCCATGGAATAAAATGGTGTAACAGAGCAAATTTGGCCTGATATTTATTGTTGTACTAAAAGGATTTGGTATTTTTTCTAGTGAATTTTGGACTCTTGTCTGTTAAACATTAAATTGGTTATCAAAATAAAAAAAATACACTGAGTTATTAAAATAAAGTTAATTTATTCAAAATATACTATTGCATATTTCTAAACCTTCCCAGTCCAACCTTTGAAGTTCAGTATACATTAACACAACCTTTTGGGGGCCAACCTTTTGGTAGGTGTCACAAATTAGCCTTGCACCCCCCTGAGTGCCATGCTGATATCCTTCTTCTGGTGATCTCCTTTCTGCTTGCTACTCTGTGCTCCATGCCTCATCTCCTGCATTGCTTTCAGCTTCCTCTCCTTTCTGCTGTTGTATTGCCTGTTCCCTCCCTGATCTTGTGTGTGCCACACAGAGGCTGCCTGTGTCATTTGTGGCTCTCATGCCACAGATTGGCCTCTGCATTAATACATCTGAAAAACTAGGAATATGGTATCAAGGCAAAGAAAGCAAGATGAGCAAGTTTCCCTACACTGCTCTGCCAAGGCACAAAAGTCAGCCTGAAACATTCCTGGTATTCCAGAACTGATAGTAGCCAGGCATATAAAAACAGGCAACTTAAGATTTCAGTCCAGTTCTGCCCTAACAGAAAAAATTTCCTCCTATTTTACACCTTCCCATTCTTTGAGGTCATGTCAAAGATTTGTATTAACATAATCATGCTTTGACCTGCCTTTTTTTTACAAATCATTATGGTTTAAATATATCAGCTAGCAAGTTTATATATCCTGTTTATCTTTGCTGTTGTCATATATAGAACCATTTTTTTTAGCTTGCAGATTTCCAGCTTGTCTCCAAATCACCCACAGGTACCATGCAGTATTACAAATGCACACAGACAAATAAAATAGAATAATAAAGTGCATAAAATTGAATTGGCACATCTTCCACTCTTCTATTCTAGGTGCTTAAGAGTTAATGATATATAACACATGTAGTGTATTACTAAAATATAAAGTATATGTAAAATATATCTAGCATATAGCTTCCACCATCATTCCAACACTATCTAGCACAGTGGTTTTCAACCTGTGATCCACCAACCGCTGGTAGTACAAGAGTATTAAACCGAGGCTTCTCACTCCCACTGTTATGCTCTCCTGGAGAAGAGAGTGTAGACAGGCAATGAAGTTCTTCATTATACCTGGGGTTCCAATGCAAATAAATTATAAGGAGATGCAGATAATGATAATGCTTAATGCCCATTGGATTAATTTAATTGTGCATTAGCACAGCTGGCAAAAACTGTGCCAATGAGTTAATGCACAGTAGATCAGTCCAACGGGCATTAAACATCACACAAAAAGTGTTCATCTGCACTAATGCACAGTAGCACCAATTATGGCTGTTTTTACAGGTACTAACAATGCGCCGTAATTACAGCACATTAATGAATGTGTAGTCACACCCATTGTGATGGTGACTGAGAAAGAAGAGGCTCAGTGTAAACCAAATTTTAAAATAAAACTTAGTAGAAAGAGAAGGAAACAGATGCAAAGACAAGCACAGGAAAAGATCTGCTATTAGCTGGGGAAAAAGGAACATGTTACTCTGGGTACCACTGATAACCAGCACAAAAAGACAAATAGCCTCTTGTGGGTCACCTTCCCTTAAATAACAGTGCATCAACAATGCAGTGGTCTGTTTACGTGAAAAGGCAGGGTGGTAGACAGAGAAGAGAGTCCTTGAAACTGATGTTGCCATGGATAAAGTCATTTGGAAAATAAACTGTGCAGTAGCACAGGAGAAACATTTGTGCAAAATACTAAGGAGCACTTTGTTTTCCTGTACTGTTTCTACAACAAGCAAGGTTCATATGTAATGGCTTGTGAGGCCAGTGCACCCTATCCAGTACATAGGAATGCCATGCATAGCCTACTCGACTGCTAGGAACAGGTTGAGTGGTTCCCCCCTAATCCACTTTCCTTCCAAGGTTAATGAGCTCAGAGCGTTCAGATTTGAAATCAGAGTTCTGTTTCCTACGCAGACTTGCCTGAAAAGGCTACATGAGCTCCATCTGCATCATCTTCCCTCTTCTAGACAAACTTAATTAAAACAGGGGTGTCAAACTGCCCCCCTCCTTGAAAGCAGGCTCCAAATGCGGTGGCAGTGGGGATAATTACAGCCATCCCTCAGCCGCAGCCACAAAGACACATCCCCAGTGAGTCTCACTACCATGGATTTCAGGAGCAAACCCTGCCCCTAAATTCTCAGCCCCTCTATGAGCCCCGTGGGGCAGAGAACACAGCTCCATAGGCTGGATGCAGCCTGTGGGTCATATGTTTGACACCCCTAATTTAAGAGGCTAAGAAAGTTCAGTCCGCCCCAGTCTGAAATCAGACTTTTCTCTCTCTGGGATTCTTTTGTTTCACATCATCTTATTTTGTAGCATCTGGTGCAATCTTTCAAGGTTTTCCCAGATAAGGGGCCCCCCATTTGCCATCCAAGGGACACATCTCTACATCAGAACAAGGAGATTCTTTCATGGAGCTATGAAACTCAGTTAATGCTGATGGTTCATTCAAGCATGCCATTAAAATTGCACCTTAGGAAAAAGTGCTGCATAAAAATTGATAAAATTATGAAAATATTATGTTTGCTATCAGTGCAAAATGTATTATACCAGTGTACTGACAGTGTTATTCTATGGACTGGGAACAGCTGTATAAAATTAAACATACAGTAGAATGATTTTAGACAAATGAAGAACCTCAAAGGGAATCCGATGTAAAAAGAAAGGTGCAGGGCTGACTATAATTCTGTAAGATTCCTATATCAGGACAGACAAATGAAAGAAAGTCAAAGAATTTCATGCAAACAAAACCAAAGTCAATCTGACCTAGAGCTTAACCAGCAACTGGAGAGCTGGAGACATAATCAAGATGAGTGTAATGAAGGAACAAGCCCTGGATGGGTATGAGAAGAGAATCTCTATTGTTTCCCTGGTATATAAAGATCAGGATGAAGAGTGATGAAGACTAAATGGTAGCACATAAAGGAAGAGGCTGCGGAATCAAATACCAGAAATCAGCTCAAAGGCAGCATGTGAACACCGAGATCTGCAGATGGAAACTAAGATCCTGGTCTACAATGCAATGGTTATCCCCATGCTCCTGTATGTGTGTGAGATGTGGGTGATATACAGAAGCCATCTTATGCACCTGGAATACTTCCATCAGTGTTGCCTCAGGAAGATCCTTCACATTAGATGGGAATACCTCTCTACAGCAAACATAACCAGCACTGAAGCAAAGATCATAAAACGTCAACTCTGCTGGGCTGGGCACTGTCTGCGGATAGCTGACACTCATCTCCTGAAGCAAGTCTTCTTCTCTCAACTTAGCCAGGGTAAGAGGACCCATGGAGGACAGAGGAAGTGCTACAAGGATACCCTGAAAGCAAGGTGGCATCAATCCTACAAATTGGGAAATGCTGACTGGTATCAGGTCTCAATGGCACTGCACCATACATCAAGATACAGCCCACTTTGAAGAGAACCATCTTGGTCAGGAAGCCAAGAAATGGCAGAGGAGGAAGGAAAGTGCACAACATACTGGCCAACAGTTGTGCCTCCCTGCAAGGCACCACTTGTCATATCTGTGGAAAAACTTGCAGAGCATGGACTGGACTCCTCAGTCACCTTAAAACTCACCAGTAGTCCTGCCTCCTACCCCAGCAGACATCATACTTGTGTTAAGGAATAGTAAATGATGTGAGCAGTGACAAATGGCCTGTGCAGCAGGGTGGGTCAAAACATTAATTTTCAAAATTTTTTTTAAGGGCAGGACTTCTTTATGCATTTCTTTATATAACCACAAAAAAGTTTTCAATTTTCAACCAGCTCTCACTATGGAAACTTTCTGCTTCTCAGATCTGAATTTTATACGAGTGTATTCATTATATACTTAAAACTATAAGTGGAGATATAAATGCAGCCATTAGTTCTTTCACCTAGACAGACAAGTGACCCTGAAATACAGCTTGTAAAATTAATGTTTGAGACTACTCTCTTATTAGGATCAACTACACTTGAAACAGAAAGGGGAGATTCAAAGAATCATATTGCATTGTAAGTATAATAACATTGTGATCAATTTATTTTAGTTGTACACTATTGTCTACACCTCTCCTCTCTCCACAGGCAGGAACCCCCACCCCAACTACAAAAGAAAACCTTCCCCAGCAGTTTCTCTAATCCAAAAAAAGGAGAGGAAACAAAGACTTCATTAAGTCCACTCAGGATTTTACTATTGCCAATCTATTTTATGTGGACAATGCTCAGATACTCAAGTGATGAGTAGCATTTTAAAATGATAAAATAAAGTGGTAAAATGGATAAATGCTTTCAGATTAAAAATAGTGGAATAGATTATGGAACTTTCACCAAAAGAAGGACTTAAGCTGTGCCAATGAATTCTGCAGACCCTCCAAAGATTGAAAATATATACAGTTTCTCTTGCTTCCCTGTTCCTCTCATTAGCAGGGTCGTACTGAATTGTGAGCTCATGCATTTAAAAGAAGTGCTGTGCCTTCCCTCCAGCCAAACTGACTCCATTGCTTTCTAAAAATTACAGATCAGGTTTGACCACCCTTGCTGACAGTTAAGAAGTACCTTACTTCCAGGTGGTCCAAATGAAATCAATAGCACAACCCAAAATGTAACATGATATTTTGCCTGAAAAGACTCAGTATTCTTTGCAGCTCATTGCAATACATGAGTTCACACTGAGGCTTACATTATTGCACAATTTCTCAGGAACATCCAGCTCTGCCTCGTGTTTAACCCCTGCTATTACTGGCAACAGCAATGTCCTGTGGAACTTGCAAAACCTCAAAAGAAAATGTTTTAAATTCCCTTCTGTCAAGATGTAATAAAGAGTCCTGTGCATCTGGGAAGTCAGTGCTAACAACAAGTAGCTGTGTCCATAGCTCTTTATGCTGTGTATAACACACCAAACACAAAAAGATGGCATCTCTCTTGCTCAATTCCTGTGGCACAATGTAGGGCTCATTCTGTTTAATTGTTAGATTTGTTACTTGGTGCTATATGGCTGTGGTGGGCAGAATGAGCCAGAGTAAATGTTCTTGAAGACCTAGGTATTCCTTGCTAGTTCTGTGTTCCTAATGCGATCAAATGTACAATAACTCGTATGTTCAGCTCTAATATATGTGCACATATTTGTATTTGATATAAATCAATGAAGCGGAATCGTACCATGAAATGTGAAAAGGATAATAAAGTGTCCATAGATTTAGTTTTTTCCATGTTGTTTTAACTGACTGAAAGCTTAATTATATGTGTAGCTAGGTAATAGGGCCTTTACCCCATAACTAGAAGGGGAAGGGGATCCAGGGGTATCTGGCCCTTTTCCCCTCCTTCATCCCCCTCTCTCCACCAAAGGGTGTGACAAACCCCATGCAGGACATTCCTTTGAACTGGGACTGGTGATTGCATTTTGTGGTTTGCATTTTCCCCAGAGGGCTGGGTTGTGGCTGAAAGGGAGGTGGAGCCACTGAAAAGAGGTGACTGGGGACACCCTATACTTGAAATTGTGCTGAGTGGATAGAGGATAAGGACTAGAGTGTGTTCTTTGGCCAAATAAGGCCAAGCTTGCCTGAACTGTAAGGCAGGAGGTGGCAGGGGAGAAAAAGGACATAAGGCCCCTAGCTGCCTATGCAGCAGATATTGTGGGGTCTAGAACCTGAGGTCATGGGCCATGACCAGAGCTGAGCCAGGAGATTGCAGCCTTGAACAGTGGACTCATAGCAAGAGGGCTCAGCAAGAGTAAAATTGGGATGCAGCTGGGGTGCAGCTTCAGAGCAGACAAGGTCTGCCTCTTCAAAAGCATGCCTTGCTTTCTGTGCAGGCTCCCCTACTAGTTTTTACGTCAAGATGGGGTAGGCAAGCCTGCTGAATAGGAGACAGACCCTAGGTGCTAGTAGGCCTCTACAGCAGGGATGGGCAATTATTCTGGGTGGAGGGCTGCTTACTGAGTTTTGACAAGCCATCGATGGCCGCATGACAGGCAGCCCAGGGCAGATAAATATTAATTTTCTAAATTTTTTAAGGGCCCTGCGGGCCGGATAGAATAGCCTGGTGGGGCATATCTGGCCTGCAGGCTGCATTTTGCCCACCACTGCTCTAGAGGCAGGTACGAAGTAGCATACTCATAAGCAGCCTACAAGATATAACAACAAATACAAATCTAGAAAAAGCCAACTTTGTTTCAGGAGACTTAACTCCCAGAGTATTGACATTAACATACCTATTTGCATAGTAATATTGCTACTTTCTATTTTATTATTTTTAATCACTTGTATTACTGCACTGCCTAGAAGACCCAATCATTGACCAGGACCCCACTGTGCAAAATAAAAGGATTGAAAAAAAGACGAGGTAGTGTTTTTTGTATTTATTGGAAGCCCCTTCCAAAAGTGAGGGGCAGAATAACCCCAAAGTGACTGTGTAAAAATATAGCAGAAAGGCAATAGTGGTATCATTGGCAAATTAGATACATTAAATAACAACTTCATATTGAATGAAGGGAGGCAATGACCCATGAAGGGTATTCAAAACTAAGATGAGTGGCTCATATTTGTCAGGATGAAGAACAGTTGGTGGGAAGGGGTAATAGAGGGAAGAAAAAAAGTGACATGGTCAAAGTGACATTCTAGGAAAATGATCTTTGTGGCAGCATCCTAGGAGGATACAACCAGTTTAAGATTGTGTTTATCAAGACCACAGAAAGGAATGTTACAGTAACTGCATCTACACAAGATGCTTTACTGTGCAGTAGCAGTTTACTACACTGTAAGCATGTGCTTCTACATGCACACAAGCTTACTGCACAGTAAACCTTACTAATCATGAGTAAATTTGCTACCTGCAGATGCAAGTAGCAAATCTACTTGTGATTACTTACTGCACAGTAGTGCTTGTGTAGATACCTGACCAGGAGCATATCTGCTCCTGGTTAGCCAGCCACCAGGGAACAGGAGATTGATCCCTGTCCCGGGAACTGCCTGCTGCCAGGGCAGGCTCTATCACCAGAGCCCAGGTAGGGGAATATGTCCCCCTGCCCTGGCAGTAGGGAGCTCCAAGACCTCTACTCTAAGATAGCAATCAAGGAGTGAAGGATGGAAGATCCTTATCTCCCAGCCCCCACCTCACTATTGTGATTGGGAAGCAGGGGGCTGGGAGATCCTTATCCTGATAAGGATCTCCCAGCATTGGGCCAGCGACCGCGAAGCTGGCACTGAGAGCTCCCTGCTGGTAGAGGCTGGGGAGCCTGTTCCCCATTCATGATTGTGGAGCTGAGTGGGGGAACAGGCTCTGCAGCCCCAACCCTGCCACCTCCAGCTGGCAGAGGGAGTGCAGCCGGAAGCCGCGGGGTGCCTGGCAATTTCTCATCAGGGGGCCCTGGTGAGGATTTTCTATATACTGGGGGACCTGTGGTGCTTCTGGTGCCATGCCTCAGGGCACTTGCATCATGAGTGTCCCATGAGCCAGGCGGGGAGGGCATCCATAGATCCCACTGGCAAGAGGGGTTCCCCTACCACAAGCACCCCTCCCCCCAGGCTTCCCTGGAACCTCAGTCACAGCTACGAGCCCCCCTGTGAACCCAAGGGACCCTACCCCTCAACCAAGTTTGGCGGAGTCCCAGGGAGGGCAGCAGCAGCCAAGGAGAGAGAGGGAGCAGGGCCCCCCTGCACCTAGTCATGACCCCGTCATAGCTGCTTCATCCCCACCAACCCTCACCTTCTCCTCCAGGAGCCTGTTCACCTGAAGACCACCCCATGGCTGAGTGGGTTCAAGTCCCCTCTGGGCGCAAAGGCAAGAGAAAGGCCCAAGCGCAGCTGGAGCCCTCTGATGTGAACTCCTCTCCCCCTCCCAAGTTCACCACACTTGGGGAAGGAGCAGCCCAGCCTCTGGGGGCCTCTCCAGCTGCACCTGACACCCCACCCCCAGGAAAGATCAAATGGGTGATGCCTATGGAGGAGGATGTTTTGGGGCTGCTAGACAGTCCTGAACAGAAGCTCATGGAGGAAGCCACTCATTCTGCTGACCAGAGCCTAGCCCTGAGACCATGGGTGCCAAGGCTGAGGCCTACCTAAAGGAAGGCCCAGCAGTGGAGCCTCCTCCCTCTGATGAAGGGATTACAGAGACCCTGGAGCTCACCCCAGTGAGTCCTGAGGGAGGGGGTCTCCTTTCCCAGGACCCCGAGGCATCTGCTTAAACCACCTGGTGTCTTACAGGTCTCTTCCCTCCCCTTCCCAGAAAAACCTCACCTCCAGCCTGCCCCATAGTCCCACACCAGAGGGGGTTGTGGTGGGGTCGCCTAATCAACAGGCCAATCTTGTTGGGGACCCTGCACAGACCCCCCAGGGCTCCAGCTCTACCCCACCATCATGTGAAGGAGTCCCAACTCCCACCCTTACTTGCTCCCCTATCCCAAGGGGCTGCAGAGCTCTCCCAATCCTAATCAGAATCTGGAGTCTTAGCAGACCGGGGTTCAGATGGACTCAGGCCACGTACATGCCAGCTGAGGTCCCCAGTGGCTCATGGGATGAGGGCAGAGTACAGACTCAGCCACTGGGATGCCCCAGCCATGCCCTCACTACGCAGGTCCCACCACTTGGTGTTTGGGCAGGACATGAGGGCAGCATGATGGACAGTGTGGTGCACGAGCCTGTAGAGGTGATGGCAATGGATGGTGGAAAAGTGGACTGTTCTGGTGTCCTCCAGCTGGCACAGGTGGTGGAGCAGGGAGCACCATGACAAATTCTGGTGGGCTGGAGGACATGCGGGGGGCGGGGACCACCGTTACACAGGACCTGGTCGACACAGGCAAGGGCGACAGGAGGTAGGGCAGATTTCACCTCCTGGACCAGACAGCAGGTTTCACATGTCATGGGTAGACCTATGTGCCGGGCCAGTGCAGAGGGGTCCACCCACTCCTTCCTATCATAGTCCAGAAGGTCTCCAATATGGGTGACACCAGCCAGGATCAACCTCTGTGGCAACTGGGGCACCTCTTCCATCAGAACCTCCAGCTGGGGGTTCCAGAGTGGGGGCTCAATGAGCAGGTTGGCACCCTGGGTGACTGTTGTGTGGTCATGGGCATGTGGCAAGCCTCATGGACACCCTGATCTGCCCCTTCTGTGGGCAGAGGAAGAACCTTGTGCACATGACCCTGGAGTGCGCCAGGCTGAAGCCCCTCCACCTCCAGAGCCTCCTCTTGAAGCTCTGGTTGAATTTCACCCCCCATCTTTTTGTTTTTGGTCACCCCATCCATGGTCCCACCATGTTTTTGGTCACCCCATCCATGGCCCCCAAGTCCCGGGACCTTCTGGTCAACCTCCTCCTGGCCCTGGCCAAGTGGGCCCTGTATTTGACCAGGAAGGAAGCTCTGGCTAGGAAGGTTCCCAGAGACCACGGGGCCACTTTCCTCTCACTTGTCCATGCATATCTTTGGGCAGAGCACCAGTGGGCGGCATCCACTGGCTCCTTGGATGCCTTTGAGGACCAGTGGGTGCGACCCAGGTGGCTCTGCTCAGGATCCCCCTCAGATGTACTTATTTTCAGGACATACTCCTCATGGTCCACTCCTCGGGTGACCTGGTGTGGGTGGAGGCCTGCCAGGCATTGTACTCAGCAGCCCCCTCTGCCCGGTCAACTGGGTCAAGAGCTTTGGCAGGTGGCAGGTGGGCTCACTCCCACCCATGCTCCATGAAATCCACTGGAGCATGGGCTCACTACTCTACTTGCGGGGGGTCTACCTGTCCCCCACAGACACCTCCCCACCAGAGAACTGGCACAAACTGGAGGCAAGGGTGGTGGAGCAGCTCTGGGCATGGGCAGGGCTCCTGAGATGTTTCTCCCTACATGGGAGAGTGCTGATGCTGAACCAGCTGGTCCTGTTCATGCTCTGGCACCACTTACACACCCTGCTTGTGTCCCCTGAGGTCCTGGTGGGACTCCAGAGACAGAACCTGGAGGTTTTCTGGCCGGGATGGCACTGGGTCACTGCAGAAGTCCTGAGTTTCCCCTTGTGGCAGGGCAGCCAGGGCCTTGTTTGCCTGTTTAGATAAGTCCTGGCATTCCACCTTCAGGCCCTGCAGCAACTGCTATATGGTGTTGGTAGCCACACAGCATGGGGTCACCTGTGACACACTTTCCTCTGCCACTTCCAGGGGCTCTAATATGACTAGCAGCTCCTCAGCCTGCGAGACTTCTCCCTGCAGGACCTGTGAGGGCTTCCAGATTTCTACCAGAACCTCCTCCAGGCCTGGAGGCTGGTCTCCACCTCCAGGTCCCCCGCAACAGTCACCCAGGGTGCTGACCTGCTCGTCGAGCCCCTCCTCTGGAACCCCCAGCTGGAGATGCCGACAGCAGAGGCATCCCGGTTGCAACAGAGGTTGATCCTGGCTGGTGTCATGCATATTGGAGACCCCCTGGATGATAGGTGGGAGTGAGTGGACCCCGCTGCACTGGCCTAGTGCATGGATCTACCTGTGACATGTGCAACCCACCATCTGGTCCAGGAGGTGAAATCTGCCCTACCTCCCGATGCCCTTTTTTGTTCACCGCATGCCTTTTGCAACATCTCAAATGGGTTTGGGACACTGCAAGAGACATATATGCCCTCCTGATGTGCCCAATGAGACTAGAAGGAAAGCTAAGATTTTCAGTTGAAGCAAGCACAGCTTTTGAATTACTCTATGAACAATCAAAGGCATTAGCCACATTTGATTAAAGGCATAAGAACCAGCCACAAAGTGAGTCTTAATCTGGCTGTTGGCTTATATATAAATGTTTAATTTAATGAAACTTCCTTAGTTTTCATTACATTTAATCTGTAAGTTACAATTAGTTGAATTCTATTATTACATTTACCTACAGTAAAAAGAACTTGAAATTAAAGGATTAGAACTAGTATAGAAAAGTATGTTGCCTGAAGTTAGACATAGGTTAATCTTTCCAGCTCTCCTTGGGTACTACTACTTGTTTCAGACCTCATTTTTGGCATGTTGGGAAGAGAGGGCCTGATTCACATTTCGCTGAAGTGAATAATCATTTCCAAAAGAGTAGCAATAAGGCAGCATCAGAAAAGGACTGAAAGTCCTGGGCTGATACTGGTTGTTAGCATAGGCAAACTGCATACACTTTAGGCCTGCAAATATTACTGCTGAGCAACTTGAGATGATAAAATCAAAGGTGGGTTGTACATATAAAATACTATTAGGTTTATTTCTGCTAGGGTTTTTAGAAAAGACTAAGTTAAGCACCTGTCTCCTATTGAAATGTAATGGGAGAGGTAGGTATCAAATACTAATTTATCACAATAGGTCCACTTTAACTAGTAGTTTAAGAAAATGTACCTCCAACAAAGTAAATGGAGTTGCACATGTTTATATATGTGATAAATTTGACCCATACCTCTATTAAGACTGAGAGTCTGCGAATTGCATTGTTCCATACAACACAGTTCATTTCAGATGATTAAAATGAATCCATAAAATTATTATCCAACTGGCTACCAATATGTTGAGCAATAAATAAATTAGCAATGCTTCCAAAAGTTTTAAATGACATCAGTCCTTTAAGTGGCTTTAGAAAACATTCCATATTTCTTTAAGGGGTGCTATGGCAGAGCACCTTTGGTACCTGCCACTTTAAGGCTTGAGATCAGGCAGCAGGGCAGCCTGCAGTTGTGGGCAAGCCCTATTGAGGCCCATTTTAGATCCAGGCTCCCAGGACTGAGGCAGCAGACTGTTTCTGTCAGCTGGAAAGGCACCACCTAGCTGAGTGGCTGCTCATGAACACCTTGGAGGTAAGGGCAGGAGTTATGGGGATGGCAGGAGGCTCCTGGTCCTGGGTATAGCTGAAAACTACAACCTGCTGGAAAAGGATGGTCTGGTGGGGCTGCCCATGGAGGGATAGCTCCCTGGAAATGCCAGGCCAGTTGCCTCCATAGTGAAAGGTGGGTAGGAGTGCCTTATAACCCCAGGCCCTACATCCTGATGGGTGATCCAGAGGAGGGACAGGCAGAGGGTCCAGGCATTGTTATTGGAGGCCTGGGAACAAAAGGGAAATAGGCCTGTGTATGGAGGAACCTAAGAAGGTGGACCTGTTTGAGAGGGAGTGGGCTAGCTGATCAGAGACCTGACCAGAGGGACCCTCAGCTGGTCAATGCTAGGGCCATGACCAGAAGTGTCAAAAGGGCTTGAGTGCCCACCAGAAGGGATGCCCAGAGCCAGGGGGTCTGGGGTTTTGACTGGCCTAGAGGTGAGGCCAGGGTTTGTATGGGCAAAGGTACCAGAGAGGGGCCACTGCTGAGAGAGAGAAAGGTTCATGGGGCTTGACAGCACAGAATGAGGGCAGAGTAGACAGCCTGATTAGGAGGGATCTAGTAGGGGTCCAGACTAGAATGTCATGGGCCCCAGTGTGGGGCTGGAGCTGTTAAGAACTTATGATGCCATCTGCGAGGCATGAGACACAGTGTAGGGTTGGTATGGAGCCATGCACAACGCCCTTGGTTTTGGGGCACTAAATGGGCAACCTCCTGCTTATTACATCAAGTTCACTTAAAAACAAGTTGTGGCAGGCGAGACAGGGCAGACTGCCCTAGACAGGTGGGTGGGCCAAAGTTGAAATCCGGCCCCAAGCTGACCCCTGTCACAGGTGCTTAGATAAAGTTTTCAAAGGATCATATCTGCAACATAATTTGCTTTGAAGGAGTTATACTTTTCTGGCTCTTTAAGCTCTTTACAACTCCATCTCATTTACAGTGTTGGAGATCTTTAAACCCTACTCTCTTCAGGGCTAAAAACAATGTAACATGATTAGGCTGACAGCCAACAAAACAACTGCATGTCAATGAATTTTCTGAATTCTAATTACAATGTCAGATGTGGTAGACCTCCATCTTTCCAATATACAGACAATGCTCTTTCTTTTACTATATCAGCAGAGTAATTAACTATTTTAGTAATGTACAGGAAAATAGTAACAATAAAATTACGTAATGTTCAAATAGATTAGAAAAACTTATGAACAGAAAATTCTTTGAGAATGATATACATTTTAAAAGTTGCAAAATAGAAACACTAAAAATAGATGTCCATTCATACCAAGTAACCAAGGACTTTAATAAACAAAAGAGCATATACTTCTACTGAGAAATCCTTCTAGCTAAATAAGGAATTACTGATGTATTCCATTGCCACTAGCTTTATTATGCTATCATCTATCCTTCAGGGGACAATATATTTCTTGGTCATGCTTGCCACAGCTCTATAAAATAAAGATTTTTTTCAGGCTTTGATTCCTATATTGACAATTGTCAATCAACTTTTCTACTCTTGATAGGATACATATTTTCCTGTTTTAAGTGCAATAACTTTTACGCATACTAATGATCAAGGCTGTTCTCTACATGTAAAACAGAACACAAGACTGGAAAGGGGGCCTGGGCCACTGAGTCCAGTCCCCTGCATTCTCAGGCAACCTTTTGCACCAAGCAGGTTTATTCCAACCCCTCCCTTACACCAGTCACAACGCATCTTATAGAAAGAAACTTCCCACAATTCACCTCAGGTAAAGAACAGAGGAGATAAGGGCAATGTCAATGCCTTACTAACCGCAATGACAGAAAATTTGTTAGGCTAAAATACGCTGTGGCCAATATCTAGTGCTTCAGGGAAAGGTGGGGAAAAAAAAAAACACAGACAAATAATTCATTCACATGGTGGGGCGGGCAGGAAATCTCCTGACCCCAGCAGAAATCCTGAAGACCAGAAAATGGGATTACCAGACTCACCAACATATTTGCCTTTCATCCCCTTACTTAGGATAACATCTACATACTACATGCCCTTATAACTTCTAAAAAAACCCTATCCTAGAATAGTATCCATTCCTTTATACACAAACATTTACAGTTTTTTCTTTGCCTTCATCCCACTAGGAAAGATATTAAATGCCCCATTATTGACAACGCACAATTATGATATATACACACACACACAAGCATACTATATCCATGTGTAGGCTGCAAATGGAATAAACATTTTATGTTAAGTACATGCCATAGATGTAAGTTAGCTTCAGAAACAATCCCTTAAAAAAAAGTTAACTGTTGATTGTATGTGTGCCTTAGGCAAGTTCCTCTCTTGTTAGATCAAGAGTGCAACCTGTTATATTTATATAATTATATTGCTAAGGTCACTATATGCCAAGGCTTCTCACAAGTCACTAGTTTTGATCATCTATGACAAATTAATTTCTCAGATGCCTGCTCTACTCTTTCTTTCTCGCTGTCATTTTCAGAAATGTTTCCCATGGTAAGCAGATTCAGTCTTGAGCTATGTCATGGCCAGTTATTCCAAAAGGTTGGGGAAGAATTCAGCATCATGGTCAGCATCCTGTATAACATCCTATATTATTTTGTAGGTTTAGGCAGCAGTGGAGTGCTTTGTTAGGGGTGACTCTTGTGTTCCATCACAGCTACTGGGATCTCTAAAACATAGCAAAGGCATTGTGAGAGGGGAGGCAAAAGCCCCCCCAGTGTGTCCCAAACCCCCGCACAATGCATCCCGATATTCACCACAGGGGTGAAGAAGAGCAGCAGCTGGGGAGAGATGCCAATGCAGGCTCGGCAGTTCTGGAGCTGCCTGAGCCTGTGAATCAGCAAGTCCTAGGGGTGTGGCTCCAGAGAAGTGCGAGCTGCTCAAAAAGCAACCAGAGGCAGAGCTGCAGAGTGGCCAGGGAGCGGGGAGCGGAACACTGGCCAGGAGTTGCTGTCTGCAGAGCCAGAAAGCTCAAGCTTACCAGAAAGCTTACCATCCTGCCTGGTAAGGTGAAGAGTGTAAGCCCTGGGAGCCAGCAAGAGTAAGGGAGCCCCACTGGGGAGCAGCAAGCCATGGGACAACACAGGGGAATGGCAGGGCTCCGACCGGGAGCTCAGATGCCACGACAGGGGACGGCCCCACACGGGCACACTTGGGCAGCCCTGCAGGGAGCACAGCATGGGGGATCACAGACCCCCGGGAGCGGGAAGCAAACAACACAGGCTGGTGGGACCAAGATAGCTTGACTACAGGTCAGCCAGGCCCCAGGGAGGTCATGCTGGGAGAGTCGACAGAGGCCTGGGCTAGGATAAAAGGATGGACAAGTCCCCCATGGAACCAAGGGTCATAAATTTCATAGACATTAGAGCTTGAGGGGACCTCAGAAGATCATTGAGTCCAGCCCCCTGCCCCAGGGCAGGAAGTCAGCTGGGGTCATAGGATCCCAGCAAGATAAGCTTCCAAATTTTTCCTGAAGGCATTCAAAGTAAGTGCTTGAACCACCTCCAATGGCAGGCTATTCCAGACCTTAAGGGCTTGGACAATAAGGAAATTCTTCCTTATGTCCAGCCTGAAATGGTCTTGCAGGAGTTTATAATCATTCAACTTTGTCATCCCTTGTGGGGATCTGGTGAACAATCGTTCCCCCAGATCCTGGTAAACACCCCTGATAAATTCAGGCCATTAGATCACCCCAGAGCCTGTGCTTTTCCAAGCTGAAGAGTCCCATAGCTCTCAGCCTGTTGTTGTAAGGTCTGTTTTCCTGACCTCCAGTCATGCTCATGGCTTTTCTCTGGACTCTCTCAAGCTTCTCCACATCCTTTTTGAATTGTGGAGCCCAAAACTGGATGCAGTACTCCAGCTGTGGCCTCACCAAGGCTGAGTACAAGGGGAGAATGAAGTTCAGGGATTTGCTTGAGAAGCATCTATGCATACAAGCCAGTGTTTTGCTCACTTTACTAGCCACGGCATCACATTGAAAGCTCATGGTCATCTTGTGGTCAATCATGACGCCCAAGTCCCTTTCATCCATAGTGCTAGCCAGCGTAGCACTGCTGAGCTTATAAGGATGCTGCAGGTTTTTCCTCCCAAGGTGGAGAACCTTGCATTTTTTGGTGTTAAACATCATCAGGTTCTCATCCACCCATTTCCTGAGTCTGTCCAGGTCAGCCTGGATTGCCTTCCTATCCTCAGGTGTGGATGCTTTACCCCAAAGTTTGTTATCATCAGCAAACTTGGCCAGTCCACTTCTGACTCCAATGTCCACATCATTAATGAAGATGTTGAAAAATATAGGTCCAAGGAGAGATCCTTGAGGGACCCCACTGGTCACAGGGCACCATGACGATTGACTTCCATCAACCACCACCCTCTGGGTCTAACCACAGAGCCAATTCCCCAGCCAGCAGATTTTGGTGAGCCTGAGGCCGCAGTTGGCCAGTTTTGCCAAGAGGTCATTATTTCATACCAGATCAAAGATATACGACATCAGTCCAGATATACGACATCAACTTCTCTCCCTTGTCCAGGTGATAGGTCACCTGGTCACAAAAGGAAATAAAATTGGTCAAGCAAGACCTACCTACAACAGATCCATGCTGGCTATCCCTCAGGATGTTGCCATCGGCCAGTCCTTTAAGAATGGCCTCTTTGATAATCTTTTCTAAGACCTTTCTTGGGATAGGGTCCAGGGAGACAGAATCCCAAGAGCCCCTCAGCAGATGCCGGACACTTTTCAGTTAAGTTTTCCTCAGTTACAGTTAGCCCTGGATGGGGCGGGTTTAGTTGCCTGGGAGCCGGCCCGAAGACAAGGGACAGACACGGACAGACTGATGGCCAGGAAGACCCGACCTGTTCGAGGCGGGCAGTGTGGATGAGTCGAGATCATCCAGGGGAAGACCTGCAGTGAGCAGCCTCTGCCTGGCCATGGATGTGGTAAGGGTGGGATAAAGGGGAGCTTGGAGCCCCATGAAGAAAGCCCAGGGTCAGGACCCCTCTGGCCACCTACAGGGTACTACCTCCCCAACTACGAACATCAAAGACATGGCAAGTAAGTAGGACCAGCACCCAAAACATCTAGGTGGCACTGAAGCTAGATCTTACCCTGACTTCACTGGGGGGCAAAGCACCAACCAAAAGGGGGCCAAAGCCCTATAACACCTACCAGCGATGGGCATCTACAAGTTTAAATAAGTCCACTTTCTGAAACAAATCAATATGAATTTATAGACATAAAACTATACTTATAGATTTTAATGGATTGCTAAAAATCACAATATGTAATCAATAACACAAAAATAACAGAAAAACAGTGGATATAAATCAGTAATCCTTTGTTATGTCACTTAGCTGTAGGATTAGTCACTCATTTAAATAAAAGAGCAGCTCATATAACATGTATTCAACATTTTAACAAATGATTAGTCAACTGATTTAAATACATTTATAGTGATACATTAAACTATGTTTAATAAACCATGTATAATAGGTCTAACTAATAAAATACATTTATAATGATAACTGTAATAATACTTTTAACAACTTTATTTAAAGTAATTTATCATATGTGTAATTGCACATGATAAAGTAAAATGTCTGGTTTTTTAGAAAATGACCTAAATTTAACTGTGTCTTTCATTCTAATATAATACAGAAAAGGGAAAATCAGTATTTTCTTATATTAAAACTATGATTACAGAATATCTATGGGCATGACCTGGCATTCCTTTACTTTTACCATTTATGATGAATGAGTCTGCCAAAATCAATGGGATTATTTGTATGAGTAAGTATTTCCATATTTGAGCTGTGTGTGATAAAGCCACTGAGTGACCATTTGAAATTTCTGATTTGGGGTTAATTTCTTATTTACTTGCATAAAAATGTATAAAATTTTATTTAAATGACCATAAATTAGCACAGAGATGTCCACCTGACAGCCTGTGGACTGCATGTAGCCCTCAAGGAGTTACTGTACAACCCCCAGGTTCTTACTCAGCCACCACTGGTGAGCACCCTATCACTCCAGATGCTATTTTAGCCGGCATCTCTAGGCTCCCCCTCCCTCACTCAGTTTTCACTTCCCACTCGAGCCCCAGGGGACAGGGCAATGCAGCCCACAGCACCAAGGGAGCACACAGTGCAGTGCAGCAAGGGAGCTGAGATGGTGGCCACTACCAACATGTGCCATGCAATATCTATTCATATTGTACAATGGCTCATGGGTGTGGTGCAGCTGAAGAGCTGGGGCTTTCCACATTTGCAGTGCAGTGCAGTGGCTGCCCTCACCCATGATGCAGTGAGGCGAGGTCCAGCCCGGAGGCCCGTGGCTTACATTCATGGGCTGATCCAGGATTTTGGGAAGAGGGTGTGTGAGCATCTGAGTTGGGGATGAGAGCCGTTCCTTTCCCTCACTGCAGCTGGGTTCCACATGGATCCAGCATCAGTGATGGACAGTAGTGGCAACAGGTGGATTCCCTTCCCCAGCATCTGCTCCTGGGCTGGCAGGAACACCTGGGGAGACCGGCAGGGAAGGGGAACCCACCTGCTGCTGCTGCTGCTGTTGCTGCTGCTGCTGTCCCTGGGTGAGGCCAGCTCCTTGCAGATACCAGTGGGATCATCAGAAGTAACTCTGAAGCTCACCCCACCCCCACGCTCAGGGCAGCCAGAAACAGCAGCAGGTAGGGGAAGAAAGGGAAGGGGAGGTGCTGTGCTGAGCATGGAGAGGAAGGGCAGGGTTAAAAAAAAAAATGTCCCTTGCTGCTTCTCCCAGGGCATGGTCAACTGACAGGGGGAAGGGAGAGGGAGAAGCGGTGGGTGGGTCTGTGCCACTGCACCCATCTCCAGTCTGCCCTGTTTGAACTAGTGCACCTCCTGGGGCTCCAACCCATGCAGAATATGATCCCCAGCTGCTTAGAAGTTGGACAGCTCTGAATTAGCATGAACAGTAAAATACTATACTGAAAATAAAAACAGATTCCTGAGTCTATTTTGCATGGTCCATAGTTAACCAAGTCACTTGTGAAGATTCTGCAATTTATAGAAAGCCTTGAATTACCAGTGCTTTGAGGTTCCCCAGAGTGAGGGCAGATCTATTTAAGCCCTGACCATAGAGCACAACATTTTCAGGAGTGATTAATAATTTGGGGTGGCTCAAATTATGGAAGCTGAATCTGAGACCCTGTAAAAAGGTCTTATTTTCAGGTGGTGCTCAGTACAGTCTTAAAATAACCTACTTCTAACGTGCCTCATGCTGGACACCCAAAATTATTGTTTACTTCTGAAGCCTAGATTTTCCCTGCAAAGGAGAAAGATAGAAGTCTTCTGCTGTTCAAACTAACTTGTTTTATATTACTTGTTTTATTGTTTACAATGATATGATGTTAAAGTCATAAATATCAACTGTCTGAAAAATTGCACACACATTCAATCAAAATGCAAGAGGTAATCCCAAATATTAACACCTGAAATTAAGTGATTTAGTGTTTTTGTTTTTGTATTTTTTGGGGGGGGGGCAGGTTGATCCAATACTTTAATGTTGTTGTTTCTTTTCCAGATAACATGACTTCTTAGCATAAATATAGAACATCAGCTCTGTCCAGAAATAGGAAGAACAGAAGCAGTATGGGCAAAAGAATGTCACATGATCACTTTACAAACAAAATGCAACTTACTATAGTTAGCAAAGCAATGCTACATCCCAGCTTCTTTACTTCAACATTATGAAAGAAATTATCATCAAATGATGTTGAAGAATTACCTCTTTATTTTTAATAATGAGTAAATAAAAGCCTTGAGTTTAACTATTGAACCTACCTTTAAAAATCTATCTTTGTTTTCTGGGGAAGTTTCCACTGAAAGATAAATGGGTATGTAACTACATGTATTGGAATCATTCTCTTCTACCACTACTCCTCATGTGCTTCTATCAGGAAATATGTGAAGAAGACTTCTTCAGAGTGAAGCATGGTCACTTGTGATGCTGGGAATGGATCAAAGCAGTCTTAATATTTTTGGATGACTCTTTGAAACATTTCCCCTGCGCCTGCACAAGAGCCTGTTCCTTACGTGTATTCCTAGGGTAAGGATGCAAAGAGCTGAGATTAACACTGATATTTCTAAGCCTCTCAAGGGCTGGCTCTGGACCAGATTCAAGAGCAAAGAAACTTTTTAAAAAACGTTTCTTTAGTTAAAAAAAACTCTGTGTGTGTGTGTTTGTGTGTGTGTGTGTGTGTGTGTGTGTGTGTGTGTGTATCAAAATAATATATTTTTTTCCTTCAAAAACTTTCCTCTTAACAAAGCTTCCATTTCATCAGACTGGTAAATGGCATGTGAAACCTACTTGGTTAAAGTTGTGCTGTGTTGAGCAGTTACACAAACAGTTTATTCATCTATTTTGAAAACCTTACAGTCCTAAAATGTTTTATTTGAACTTTTACAAATCACTTGTGACTCCATTTCAAAGGACTTTTTAGCTTAAGCCATTTTTAAATAACCACAAAACAATCATTTGCTTGTAGCTTTCACTAGATTTTATGAAAAGGCATATGATTTTATTGCATCTCCTTTTTCTATACTGAGCTACTTGATCTTAGGTTCCTTAATGCATCCAAAAGTAGTGAAAGTTCTTTACACAAGAAAATATGATTGATTGTTACAGTGACAGTAATTGCATTTTAGCAAAAGTAACCATTATAGTAATTTTTTCAGGAAAGAGATGTCTAACTAACTTAAATAGCTTGTTCCTTCTTAACACATTAACTCTGGCAAATTTAACATTAAAAAAAATTTAAAGGGTTCATAGACACAACAATATGCAATAACTATATTTGTAAAGTGTTTTTCATTCTCTGCATCATGTGGTGTTTCAGAATGTTACATGCTAATAAGAACAAACCACATAAAACAGAGCAACAATAAAACTACAGAGAAAAGTTGCAATACCACTATTTCCAAATGTCCAGGCAAATTCTGTCTTTGAAGTAATGAGTTTCAGAACATTTTGTGACATGCATCTACCAAGATGGGATATCAGCTCTGAAACAGCTATGATAAAGCATGCTGGGAGAGCAACGTAAAATAATGGTAGTTCATGTCATGTCATTGAAAGTTGTAAGCTAAAATGAAAGGCAAAGAAAAGCATTCAGATGGCAAAAAATATGGATCTATAAAAGATGTAGTGACATGACATATAGGGACAGCCATTTTTGTGACAGACCGCAGGTTGAATTCCAATAATATTAATAAGATATTAATGAAACAACATCATCATTTAACCTCATGGATTGCCTCTGGGCATCACATGAATACTAATTGGAAACTAACTCACTAAAAAGTATGGGTTGTGGCATACATTGAGATAAACTCTGCTCATTGCACTATGGACACATTACTGGTACAATTTTCAGGACACTCATATGAAGGCAACAATATTATCACTGCATATTACCTTTTCTGAAAATGTATGTTTTATCCAATGTTAAAATTTGAGTGTATTTAATTATAGAATCATAGGCAAGTAGTCTGGGGGGTGGGGGCTGAAAGGGACCTCCAGAGGTCATCTAGTCAAATCGCTGCCTCAAGCAGGATCCTCCCTATCCAAACCATCCTATACAATCCAAAATCGAAACTCTACACAAGACTACTGTCAACCATGACACAACACAGATGTAACATACTAACCTGCCACAGGTAAAACAGGGAAAGCATGGCAGCCAATGTCCTGCTTCTATGAAAGGTTGTCACTATATGCTTAGATCCTGGGTAGAGGGCCATGCACCCAATACAGAAGAAGGCAAAAATTCCTTCCTGCCCCCAGATATGGTGATGATCAGTCTGACCCTGAATGAAAGAGCAAGACTCCCTGGCCAGGGACCTTCGGCTTTGATCCCAGCAGGACATTGGCACACTACAGTCAAAATCTCCTGCCTTCACTGTAGCCAACACCCAATGCCTCTGAGGGAGGCTTAAAACCACTCTGAGACATGTAGCAGAAAGGGAGATGGATGGAGGTAACCAGCAAAGCCCAGAATCATAGGAAATACCCATAGCAGAACATAGGCATAGCTATGCCTAGATCACCCCAGCCAGTGGCTGTCCAACCTCTTCTTGAACACCTCCAGTGATGGGGAATTGACAATATCCCTAAGCTGTCTATACCACTCCCTCACTATTCTAACAGTGAAACAGTTTTCCAGATATCCAGTCTAAACTTACTTTGCTGCAACTTCAGGCCATTAGTCTATGTCCCTCCTTTCTGCAGCAAGAGAGGAAAGGTGATTTCCCTCTCCTTTGTGGCAGTCCTTCAAGTATTTAAAGACTGCTATCATGCCTCCTTTTAAGTGCCTTTTCCACAAGCTGAACATGCCTACCTCCTTCAGCCTCTTCTTATATGACTTGCTTTCCAAGGCATTTATCATTTTGTTGCCTGTCTCTGGACCCTCTCTAATTTCTCCATGTACTTTTTAAAACGTGGCATTCAGAACTACACACAGCACTCCAGATGAGTACTCCTAACAAATGCCAAGTAGCGAGGCACTATCATCTCCCATGTCTTGCACTTAATGCTTATTGATGCCTCCCAAAACTGCACTTGCCTTTTGTGTGGCTGTATCACACTGGAGACTCATATTGAGTCTGTGATCTACCAAGACAGCCAAGTTTCTTCCATAGTACTGCCATCCAGCCAGGTGTCACTCATTTCATATTTGTGTCTTGATTATTCCTTACAAGGTGTAGTATGTTGCATTTGTCCACTTTGAACTTCAACTTCCTCTTAGCTCTACCCCAACTTTCTAATCTGGCAAGATCCTTCTGAATTGTACTCGTATCCTCCAACATGTTCACAGTCCTTTCCAGTTTTGTGTCATCTGCAAACTTGCTCATGGAGCTTTCTATGCAGCTTCCCAATAATTAATAAACACGTTGAACAGCACTGGACCTAGGACAGACCCCTGTGGGACTTCACTAGAAACCTCCTGCCATTCTGACATGGACCTGTTAATAACTACCCTTTGCTTGCAGCTACTGAGTCAGTTATTTATCCACCTTATAGAGTTTTTTCCAGCTCACATTGCTCAAAAATGTTTATGAGCAGGTCATGCAGGACCTTGTCAAAAGCCTGAAGTCCAGATACACTATATCCATAGTATTCCCTTCATCCACCTAAACAGTTACTTTGTCAAAGAAGAAGATCAAGTTCCTTTGACACAATTTGTTTTTCATAAATCCATGCTGGCTTCTTGTGGTCAGCTTTTCCTCCTCTAGATGCTTGCAAGTGGCCTTCCTTAGTATATACTCCAGTAACTTACAGGTATTGAGGTAAGGCTAATCCATCTGTAGTTACCTGGGTCCTTCTTTTTGCATTTTTTAAAAAAGGGCACTACACTGGCTCTTTTCCAGTCCTCTGGTACCTGGCCCATCTCCCATAACTTCATGAAGATCATTGCCAAGGGCTCCAAGATCTCCTCTGACCGTTCCTTCAGGACCTTGGGATTAAGTTCATCAGGCCCTGCTGACTTCAATTTATTCAGACCCAACAAAATCTCTCTGAGCATCTGTTTTGTCATCTCCTCCCTCAGCTTGCCCCCTTCCTTATCCAGATAATCCTTATTAGGTGTCTGGCTACAGCTTAATTTTTTTGTGAAGACTGAGACAAAGTACCTGTTGAGTAGATCCACTTTCTTTGGATTTTCTGTTAGGCGTTCCAGCACAGTCTGTTAGCAGAGAACCCAAAATAACACACTATTCCAGTTAAAAAATCCATAAAATTAATTCAAAAAACATTTTTAAAGAAAAACATTTACACTATGTGGTACCTTATATTTTCACTTCATACACATAAAAGGCTATAGTACATATGATTATTATTATATATTACTACTAAATAAGGCTTTGTCTATATGAAATCATAGGGGTTAAAGAGACCTCAAGGTTCCCTTAGTCCAACTTCTAATGTAGGATTAACTATTCCTGCAGCACACCAGATTGATTCTGTTCTGTCTCTTTTTAAAAATCTACCGTTAAGGAAATTCCACAATTTTCCTATGAAACTTGTTCCACTGTCCTACTGTTGTTACAGTTTCTAAGGTTTTTTCCCCCTGTAATTTGGAAGACCCACTTCATTCAGTATTCAGCCTAATTCAGGTTGCTTCATTTTATTCATAATATAATAGAGTATAGTTGTTGACAATTGAACATGAGATTCAGAAGGAAACCTAGACATCTGAATTTTCTTTGAATTACACCACTTTTACATTCGATTAAATCAGCTGGTGCTACTCTTGTGTGACATGAAAGAGTGCCCTTAACTCTCTAGGTGGGTCTGAAGCACAGCTGACTAAATATTTATCTTTCTGTATTGTAAAAAGGTTTTATATTTTTAAATCTGTGGTTTTGCTCTGATTCAGAATGAAAACTATCGTTCTAGAAAACTCTCTTGAAACAGAAACTTTGGAATTTCAGAATTTTTTTTCATAATTTAGACTTTTAATTTTGGATTTTTTGTTTGTTTGTTTATTAGAGTCTAGTTAAGATGCAAGTCCTTCACTACCATATCAGTTACTTTGAGCTAGAAAAAGTTGTTAAGTAGTGTTAAGTAGTGGCCATCCTTAATGACTGCATCTTCCTAAACCTGCAGTCAGGCCTGAATGCTGGATTGAGCCTATCGATTGATTTGATATGTGGGTCCAGGCCTCTGTGGTAAATCCAACCTCAACCTAGGTTCAAGGTTGTGTTGGGTCTGACCCCACACACTGCCTCAGAGCCATGTCAGGTTGGACCTAGCCATTTTCATGGAAGATGCCTATGCATGATTTCTTTTATTGTGGCGAAGCTGCTACACATCGGCTTCCACACAGTTTTTGACAGAACAGGATCTTGATCCAACAGCAAGGAGGCCAAGACAATTGGAGATCTCATTCCACTTCAACCTGCATCTGTCTTCAAAGCTGTTAAGATTCTAACATCTTCTTCCACCTGCTCCGTAGTTGAGGACTTGTAGACCCACGGCTGGGGGCCAGACAGTTTTATCATAGTGGTGACCTATATTCACCATGTCACAGCACTGTCAGAATATATGTGGCTTTTCAGGAAGGAGAGTGTCGCAGGACATTCTCGTGCCCTGCTCCTAGTGAGGTATGAACTTAAGCGGGGAGGTGTGTCTCAGGGCACTGAAGTGCCCTGCTCCTAGGGAAAGGTACAAGTGCTGGTTGCCGGTTGCCGGTTGTCGGTGTTGGTCGGTCAGCTGACCAGAAGGGGGCAGGGCTTGGCCTATATAAACAGCCCAGACTGAGGCCAAGCAGGCAGTTCCCTGCTAACATCCAAGGGAGAAGGAGCTCTGCTGGAGTAGGCAGCCTAAGAGAAGCTTGATGGCCTGAACGGCTCCAGTTTGAGGACTGGGTGGAGAAAGCCCTGGTAAGGGTTTGATTGATGATTAGCCAGGTGGCTTAGAGGTTTGTGTTTAGCCAGGAGGCTTAGTTCTGAGTTGAAGCTGAGGGGCTCGCGTTAATGCTTTTGGTTGTTTGTTGTTACACCGGAGGACCGGGAGAAGCTAATAGGGGTTGGAGGAGGCCTCATAGGGGCTCCACAGCGGTGTGGGGACCCATGTGCCAGAGAGGGCACTGCATATAGGGGTGCACTGATCCCAGCCCTGAGAAGGGTCACAGTGCATTGGGAGCCAGGTAAGGTCAAGGCCGCCTGAGCCCCACAGGAATGGTAGACCCGAGGAGGGGATTTAGGGGCCAGGCATGGCTATGGCTACAGCCACCTGAGCCCCAATTGCAGAAAAGGCCCTAGGGCAGGCGAGGAGCCCCAGGGAGGGTGCACAGGCGAGGAGCCCCAGGGAGGGCACACAGGCGAGGAGCCCCAGGGAGGGGATATGGGGGCCAGGCACGGCTATGGCCACCTGAGCCCTGACTGTGAGGCAGGGCCCCAGTGCAGGCAAGACCTAGAGAGAGAGCCCCAGTGTGGGCACAACCATGAGAAAGGCCAGAGAGCGTCTGCAGGGGGCGTGGAGAAAGGCCCCAGTGCGGGCGACTGAGACGAGCCCAAAGGGTGTCCACGAGGGTGGGGGCGATAGTAAGGCAAGCAAGGGGACGCCATGAGGGCGTGGCAAGGGATTTTGACAAGACAACGTCTGGTACCTCTGAGAGGCTTGGGGCATGGTATCAGGGGTGGTAGGAGCCACGTGTAGCCCTTAAGGTGTGAGGGCACCGAGTCACCCTAGACGGGGCACAGACTGGGGTATGTCAGGGGTACCGTGTCAAGGAGGACTAAAGGCAGCCTCCCCTAAAACTCTTAATACTTTTAACATCAAAGACGTAGTGGGCGAGAATGAGGGTGCATTGACACTGACTTGGCACAGTAGGGGGTGCCAGGAGAGATCACGGCTGCGCTTAGGACTCCGCCCCATGACAGAGAGCATTGCCACCTGCTGTCCCTACCAGATCCTGGCGATGCTGCCGCTGCTTGGTCTGTGGCTGCTTATTTGTCAGGGCAGAGGTGGGATGGGGGAGAGGGAGGACAGCGGGGAAAGGAGAGGGGAGTGAGTGGAGCAGTGAGTGAGTGGGTGGAAAGGGAGGGGCTGGGTGCAGCTCTTCACAGTGGGAGGTAGGGATACTGCATAAGCAGCTGTGTCAGATTCCTGGGCCAACTATTGGAAGCATCCAGGAGGGTTCACTGGGGTCCACAGCGTCCCAGCTTGGTCTGCTGCCGGTGGCGGATGCACATATACAGTGAACTGGACCAGAGCTCCGCAGACCCTGGTGTAGCATCCTGGCTGCCTGCCACAGCTGGCTTGGGACCTTCATGCAGCTGTTTGTGCAGCATCCCTGCTTGGGGATGGCCCGAAACCACAGCTTAATTACCCTGATTAAGCCTGGGGAAATTGTTAATCTACACTTAATACCATATAGATTCATGGCTTCCCCAGGCTTAATCAGGGTAAATAAGCCATAGTTTTGGGCCTTCTGGCAATCTGTGGGGAGGGGCTGGACTGCCGGGACCCCTCAGCCAGTCAGAGGCATGGGAGGATCCTGCTGTGCTCAGCCCATGAAAATGGAGGCCAGCCTCAGGCTCTGCCCATGAAATTGGCCGGCTGCATCCTCAAGTTCAGTAGACCGCTAAATACAAGACAGTAGTTACTCAGTCAAAGTAAACACTGTGCTTCCCCCATCATTTTTAATTCAAGTTGTTAACTTGTGTAGACACTAGCAACTGCTTTATCTTCTCTAGAATCTAATCTTGTTCGTTAATTTGTTTTCTTCCAACTTAAAATAGGACTCTGATGTTCAAGTTGCATTCTCTAACTTACCATCTGTGCTTCTTTCACGTTGAGTCAGTAGATCTCCATGCTGATATACCTTGCATATTGAGGAGGCATACAAAGGGCTGTAGTAGGAAAAAAGCAACATGAAGAAAAGTATAGTGTGTATCTACTCTAACATAATCGCTCATGTTTATTCTTGCTCTTTGGCAAGAAAAAATCACACTCCCTCTGCTTTTAAAATCATAGAGAAATAAGGCTGGAAGGGACCTCCGGAGGTCATCTAGTCCAAACCCTTGCCTAAGGCCAGATCACCTCTGCCCCAACTATCCCATACTGTCTAACACCTTAGCCAATAGGCACAGTCAACCTTGACACAACCACAAGGCATAACTTTCCATAGGTAAAGAAGGAAAAACTACTGAGAACTGGGAGTATTTTTAAAGAGAAAATATGAAAGCTATAATTTACCCACATTATTCCTCTTCAGTCCCTGTATTTTACACTTGGAACCTATTTAGGACCTCAGTCCATGCCTCTTCATTTAAAGAAAATATATAAAGGATCTTATGTGGGGAGGAAGAGGGAGGCAGAATTTGTTTCCTCCCAAACAGCCTTTTCAGTAACAATACGCAGCTCTCTAGATACCTCAGGTTAGTTTTCTGTTGTAAATACACAATTGGGAACTGTTCAAAAATCCCAATTTAGTTTTTATTATTATTGAAAATGGTTGTTGAACTGCTATTGAAGGGATAGCCAGACTTTCAGGACAGTGAGAATGGAGGAGAAATCCAGATAGTCTAGATCAAGCAGAACAAAATAAGCTGTAACGCACAGCCTGGCATTAGTAGGGTTACCAGATGTCCAGGTTTTCCTGAACATGTCCTCTTCTTAGATCCTCCAACCTCAGTTCAGGCAGTTTTTAAAAATACAATTCAAATGTGCAGGATTTTGCTCCGCTCCCAGCTTCCCCAGCAAGGAGCTGCTGGAGGGTGGGGGCAGGGCAATTGGAGGCAGGGTGCATACACACGTGGAGGGCGTGTAGACAGGCAGGGGGTGGAAGCAGACCAGCAGCTGGATGCAGGTAAGTCTGTGGGGGACAGAGTGGGGTGTGTGTGTGCACTTGAGTGTGTTGGGGGTGGGGTGGTTCAGGGCTGCAGCTGCAGCAGGGTGGGGGAGGTGTATGCCCTGGATGCATGCTCTTCCAGTGGGGGAGTAGAGGGTAGGAAGGGAGCAGGCTGGCCTGGCAGCACTGGGCTAGTACCTGTGCTTGCACAGGCAGGGCTGGCAGGAGCAGGGCACTATGGTTTGGGAGTGAGGGACACCAGCAAGACAAGGCTGGGGGGTCTGTGGCTTCTGAGTGAGGGGCACTGAGAGGTGAGTGGGGGGGTGTGGCTTTGGAGTGAGGGGCAACAGAATGGGCAGGGGCAGGGCACTGTCATCTCACTGCCCCCCCCAGTCATATACCCCTCCTCCCTCCACACAGCAGGTGTCCTCTTTTTTGGAACTGGAAATATAGTAACCCTACTTTAAGATACTGCCTCATCTGCTCTGAGGAGAACACTTGTGATGCTCACTCAACCAGCCTAAAAATCTGCCTTTATACAACAAGGAAACTCCAGTAGAGAAATAGACTGTAAATCTGAAAGAGCTATCCAAATACCCTGCAGTAACCTGCTACAAAACAAAAAAGAAACCCCTCCATGACTGCAGAACCCTGGTGCTCACCTACCATCCCACAAAGCTCAGAAGAATTACCAAAGTACAGCCTGTACTCAACAAAGATCAGACCTTGAGAAAAATATTCCCAGCTTTCAAACAGCCCTTTAACCTTGTCTAGCTCATCATTAGAAGCAAGATCTCCATGGCCCAAGAGACACCAAGTGGGACACAGGCTTGCCTTAGCAAGAAATGCTTAACTTGTAAGCACATTTCTGCTGCCCCCAAACTTGTAAGCACATTGTCAACAACCCCCAAAACAAAACCATCAGAATCCATGGTTCCTACACATGCCTTTCCCAAAATGTGAAACAGCTGACCCAATTCACCCAGTGCCCTCATGGCAACTAAGTGGGTGAAACTAAATAGCAACTATGTACCAGAATGAAGAGACTGATAAAAATACATTTCACAGAAAAAAACATAAAGGATGGAGGCACATACATCCCAGTAGAAGCATATTTCTCACAGAATAGCCACCCCCTCTCTGACATAGCTATCGTCATAGTCGAAGGAATTCTACCTAACACCTTTAAAAGGAAAACTTAAGAACAAAATTCATAAGCTGGCTGGACACTAAGAACCAAAGACTAAACATTGATCCTGGTTTTATGACATATTATATTTTACCTGACTCTGGAATTCTTACCACACATGGAAGATGAGAATGATCCTCCTTTCTTTTGACAGGCCTTGATCTCCCAATAATAAACTTCATTTCTTCTGCTAATTTTGTGTCTGCTACCCCAGGGAAATTCACTCTCTCCTTCCTACTGCTGCTCTTTCTTATGCTGCGCCTGGCTCCTTGTGATCCAGAGGAAGAATGTCCTGCATTCAAAAGCATGTCTAACTCTATCCAGACTACATAGTTAATCCAATACAAGATATCACCCTAAGAAATCCTTGCCTCTCACATAATTTCTAGACCATCACTGCTACGACATCACTCCTACACTACCTAAAACAATCACATAATTTTTAATTAAAGGCAATACTTTAATCAAGAGGCAAAGAAAAAGTGTACAACCTAGTGCTATTAATTTAATAGTAAATAATTAAAGTCTTTCTGTCACAGGGCACTATTGGAATTAGCACCTCCTCGTTCTCAGGTCCAAATTTTTTCCCCACCGCTGTGTGTCTCGCCTGCTATGCCTTAATGATTCTACAGGAGGCTGGAGAAAAGCTATACCTCAAAATGACTGATCAGATGTGTTGCATATGGTGCCTACTCCGCCCAGGCCTCCTCCACCCATATACCCTGGTCCGTCTCTCACCTGTTGGTCTTAATGATATTGGCCATCATAGAGAGAGTATAAATCAATCACTCTCTGCCGGACACTTACAGTAAGTCACAATCAGAATTAGGTCACAGTTCTTATTAGTTCATTTGCACACAACCAACATTGTATAAACTGGGAAAACAAACAAAAGGATCTTGGGTGTATGAACTCATATTCTTAATAACACTTCTGTTTAGAAGGACCCTCTTATCTCAGCAGACCCTCATTACTCTGTGTCTGGGTCTCTGGGGTGGTCTCCCCCGAAATTGCTGCCCTGAGTATGGCCTTCTGCTTCCCCTCTTTCCTTGGGCCACAAACCGTTGTCTTAGTACAGGATGATTTTCTCTTTATTCTGCCACCTTGTCCCTGAAATCTCAGGCTGTGCCATAGAGGACTCTCCAGCCCATCGAGTTCATATTCCCTGCTGCTTGAATGAGCAGATGGCAGGTGGCATAATCAGCAGCAGCTCAGCAAGCCACAGCCACTGCCTCAATCAGACAAGTCTCCATGTCCTACCCTGCTACTAAGTAGAGCTATCAGCCTCCTTAAAGTAGATAGTTCACCCCTTCAACATCCAGTTCACAATACTACTCACAGTAGTATTCCTCTAACTTCTGTTTTTCTGTTGTCTCTTGCAGGTCCCTGGCTGCTCCAGATCTCCCCATTTTGTGACGAGAGTCCCATGTCCACTTCCAGTTTGCTGCAGGAGCTTCAGCAATACTCCTAGTGTGGATTGGCCCACACCTCCATGCCAGCACCCACTAAGTCTTCACTTCCCAGCTCACTCTCCTTTCTCCTTGCTTACAGGAGCTCCGACCTTCACATTCAGCATGAAACTCTATACTCCTTTTGAATTTCCTCCCCCATCCCAGTCTTAGCAAATGCGAGTCTTAAAGGGTCACATCTGCCACAGTGAAGTCCCACCATGGCATTTCCAGTCCCAGCTCATCAGGAAGGATAAGCTTGAGACCCAATTCCCCACTACACTTCCTCAGCACAGAATAGTGAAAAAAATCAAATTTTGAAGAGTCCACTCATTACAAAGAGATGGAGATGAAAATATTATCACTTGCTGCAAAGCAGGAGCATTCTTTAAACTAAGGAAGAAATCCTCAACCCAGAGAAGGGGGCTATATTCTTACAGCTAGTTGAAGTTGTCTCAGAAACTAATAGGCAAAATAATATAATGAGGTACTATCGGAGACCTTCAGGAGGTGAATGAATGCCCTGTGAAGTAACTGCTAAAGAAGGGAGTTACTAGTACAGCAAAAGTGATGTGTGGTCTGATTTAGATCTTTAACAGGGGTATAAACTAAAGCCATTCCATTAACTTCCATTACTCTGTGTTTACATCAATATAATAAATGAGATCTGAATGTGCTTTTTGGTGTGTAATTTGGGAAGAATGATTTGCCCTTAATTCTAGTACTATTAACCTCCTTGAAAGACACAGATAAAATGTGGGTGAAATCTAAAGCCTTAAATCTAAAATTGAATGTCTGAGTTATCCTCTACTGGACTATTACAGTTTTGAAGAAAAGGGATCAGATAATGAGGGTAAGCTGTCAGTCAGAGATGGTGACAAGCATAATTAATCTAACCCCGTAACTATTCTGAATGATGTTGTTACACACTGATAACATTGCTATTTAACACTGATAACATATTACTAGTTAATATAGAAGATAAAAGCAGGAAAATAGGCAGAAGCTGTGAGGCTTCATAAAAACAAAAATGTATTGTAGTAAACTTAGAATAGTTGGTGAACGATAAGTATTCTGGGTAGCTTGAATTTGGGTAGAAAGGATTTGAGACTACACTTAAGAGAAATGGTTGGAGAAGAACTGGTAATAAAGAAGGCGGCTAGTAATCAATGGCCCAATACTGAACTCTAACCAACATTTGCTTGGGAAAGGGGAGTTATAAGATAGTGTGGTGGAGCACCATCGGGGTACTCGCCACTTAGTGGGCTGTTGCAGGCAATGGATGAGCCTGCAGGGTGAGCAGCAGAGAGACCTCCCCCCAGTAGCCATTTTAAGGTGGAAGGTATGTGGCAGTGCACCTTTGGGTGCCTGTCACTTTAAGGCTGAGAGCAGGCAGCAAGCAGGTGTGGACCAGCCCTGATGAAGTGACCATTTTAAGATCCAGGCTCTCAAGGTGGAGGCAGCAGTCTGCTGCAAGAAGCCAGGGAGCAACAACACCCAGCTGAGCTGCTGCTCACAACACCATGGTAGTAAGGGAGGAACTATGGGAATGGTAGGAGGTTCCTAGGAGCCCAGCTTAGGTCTCAAGCCCCAGAGAGAAGGCTTGGGACTAGTTAGAGCAAGGCTAAGCCTAGGCATGGGCCTACCAGCTTGTGGGCCTACAATGGGGCCAGGCAAGCCCCTAAGGAGAGCTGGCAGGGGTGACGCCTAGGGCTCAGGTGAGCCCAGTTGAGAGAAGAGCTGCTCCATTAATATCTTTGGAGCTCTAAGTGAGCCCTGGGGGAGAGGGCCATATGAGGGGCTCAGAAGGGGATCCCTGGTGTCCACAGAGGGCAGCAGCTAGGCTAGCTAGGCTAACTCTCTGATTGCTCAACTAGTCAAAGTAAGGGGGCCAGAGCTGAAGGGCAATTGAGCCCACCACAAGGGTAAGGCCAGGGCTGAAGAAAGCCATCTGGCATCCTGACTGGCCTGGAGGTGGAGCCAGGGCTTCAAACAGGCTGAAGGTCCTCTTGAGGGGGAGGACATCACAGATGAAAAAGGGTAGGTGTCAGTCAGTATGCACACTGCTATGAAGGTGGCAGCCAAGAAAAGGCTGCCACAGAAGGCCCAGGAGAGAGAGCAGCCCAGAACACACAGCCCAGCAGGGATAAGACCAGGGCAGATAGGCCTACATTGGTCCTGGGCATGACCATAAGCTGCATCCTGCTGAGGAAAGGTGAGGCTGTCCATGGTGGGACAGTCCCTCAGAAATGCCAGGCCAGTTACCTCCCCAGTGAAAGCCAAGTAGGGGTGCCTGATAACCCCAGCCCCTACCATCCAGTGGGTCATTAAGATTGGAGGGTAGTGGGGCCAGGCATGCCTGGGAAAGGCACCTGGGCCCAGTGTGAGTAGTGGGGGCCAGGTACGCTTGGTAAGAAGCACCTGAGTCCCATTTTGGGAGCATAAGAGCCCAGTGGCCCTAGTCAGAAGGGACTGTAGTAGTGAGGCCCCAGAGAAGGGGCGGTGAGTGGAAGGCCCTAGGGTGAGGGCATGAGTGTAAGGGGGCAGTGAGGTCACGGTTGATCTTTGGATGCCTGAGGCCATAGCTGGACCCAAGGCCAAGTGGTGCAGTTCAATGGGAGTCATGGGAAAGGAATGAGTGGTTGGCCCCAGTGAGGGGGCTAGAGTGATGAGGTACCTGGATAGGGGCTTGAATCAGAGCTCTGCTCAGGGCGAGACATACTGGCTGGTCACCATTCAAATGAGGGTCACGAGAGGGCCCAAGAGGCTGTGTGCCAGTCAGCCAAGGAGTGTGAGTAGGCCAGCCTGATGGTCTATGCGGTTGCTCAAGGGAGCAGGGCAGGTTGGGTGTGTTCCAGTGAGGAGCAGCATGCAAGAAGTCCAGTGAGAGAGTGGGGTGGTATGAAAGAGGCCCAATGGGGTAGAGTGAAAGAACGGATGCATAAAGCTAGCAAGGGGCTGAATTTGGCCCAGCCACAAGCCAGAGTAAAGAACAACTCAAGGATGCCATCTGCAAGGCATGGGACATGACAACGAAAGGTCAGAGTTATGTACAGCATCCCCTGGCATCGGAGAAGTAAAACAGGCAGCCTCACACATTTTTTACAACTCAAGCATAACAATAAGGCATGGCAAGAGAGACCGGGAAGACTGCCCTAGATAGGTGGGCAGACCAGTACTGTGACCTGGCCCCAGGAGTTTCCCCTGTCACAGATAGCAAGGTGTCATTAATGCCTCCTTTTGAATCTTTTGACTAGCTTGGCATTGTAACAACCCCTTGGAGTAGATTACTGCATTTAGACCCCTGATACATGTTACATATATTATGCAATAACTGGTTAATCATGCAATAAATAGAGATCAGCCACGAGTGCAAAGTAAGACCAGCCACAAGTGCAATGTAATTATCACATAATAAAAATAACCAGCCAGCTATAAAAAGAGCCAATCAGCTATAAAGTTAGTGCTTGAAAATATGTAACAACTCTACAGCTAGTTTCTATCCATCTTTAATTTTAGTGTTTAACAGGTCCCTTTTGTGCATGAACTACCAGTGACCTGCAGATACCACTCTAGAATCCAAGTATTGTGGAAGCGTAGGGACAACCTTCCTGTGCAAAGAGGGCTAGAAAGGAATAGGAGCCACTAAAACAGCTAAATGCTACCAAGGTTTCTCTCTTAAATCTCTTTGTTTTGTATGCCAGATTTAAGGTAGCAGAGGATCTGACTTGAAGACACCTGAACCAAAACAAACTACAGCATCATTGTCAATTATGTAATGATCTTTTTGAACTCCTTGCCAATTTTCCCAACCTCCACCCCTGCCCCTCTATTACCTTCCTATTAGTCCCTCCCTGATCTTTTTCAGTTCTTCCAGTACTTTTAAGTATGCTTGCTAAACACCAGGCTGGCCATTTGAATAATAAGTCTGCATTTTGGTCAGGATCTTCACTTCAGAAAGCAATTTTCCTGTGTAAGAAAAAATTGTTCTTCTTTAATATAGCAGGCACCAGCCTCCTAAAGGATGGTGGTATTATGGATATGGTTCTAAAGGCATCTGGGAGAAGGGTACTGCTTTGCAAGATTCATAAATATGCCTGGATTCTTTCTATTGTGAAATTGTCAGTAATGCATACCAAATGACAAATAAGTGGCATAGCATGAATATACTCTATTTTAACAGTTGAAAAAAAAGTCATTGTTTACCAAAGTTGTTATATATTTGACTTTAGGTTTCATTAAACCCACATTCATAAACTAAGGTTAATTGAATATTTAAATTCCCCCACTGTTTATAAGTGAGATGTGAAGGGGTTTTACTTACCTGCTATTTTCATTGCTCCAACTCTGTTACATCAGGCAGGATGATTCTGTGCAATTCCTCCATGCTAGAGGAGCATAGAACAAAACATCCATCTCTTTTCTACTTTTCAGCCTATTTGCCATAAAAGTAGTTGTTTAAATCACTCAGTAATGTAACCAAACATTCTAGCTTTAATCATAACAAGGCTTTTAACCCATAATAGGCTGGGAAACCTAGATTAGTATAGAACAATTATTCTCAGCAAGGGTGCTAGAGCAGCCAGAGGTGCCCTGAGCTCAACTGAAGGGTGTTATGAGATGTGAGGAGATAGGAGATAAGCACAAGCTTAGGCTCAGCCCCTTCCTGGCCACACTCCACTCTCAATCCTCAGCTCCTCTGCAAAGAGGTAAGCACTGAAATAAATACCATATTTACTTGAATGCAAGACAAGATTTTTCCTCCCAATCAGCATAAAGGAAAAGGCCCCTTGTCTTACATTTGCATAGAAGGAAACCTCATTAAATATGCTGTCTAATATTACACTGCTGCCAAAAGTAGCATGTGCTCAGTAATGGAAACCACCTAGAAAGTTGACTCGATGCAGCCAACACTGAGCATAACTATAAGACACATGACTCATACTGAGCAAACATGCTGATTTTTTTTTAAATAACATTTTATTTCCAGGACCGAATCAGTTCTGAATTAAGTTCCAAATTTTGACTGAGCAGAGCTCAGTCATTCAAGTGTGTAGAGTGCTATCTCTGGCCAAGTATTCTAACTCCCAGACTTACCAGTCTGGGGCTTCAGATACTCCCAGATCCATGGCAGGCATTCCTATAAGCCCCAAGCCCAGAGGCCTTGGAGTTCAAATGCCCCCTAGTCTCACTGACCCTAGCCAAAAGACCAAAGAAGCAAGCTAAGGAGAAAACCCAAAAATAATAAACCATACATTGTATAGCTAATTGATAAAAGTCTGGGGACAATAGGCTAGTACAGCCCATTTGAGTAAGACATATGATACCCATTAAGCACAGTCCCTCTCAATGCCAACTCTTTCAAGTCATGGTAAGCCACTATAGGGAATACATTTTGCCTTCCTCTGCATTCTCGTACCTGAGCTGCACCTTTCTTTCCCATTTCCAATAATTGCCATTTCTTCACCAGCCTTAAATGTCTGGCAAACGTCACCAAACAGGGCCACAAACAGTTACCAGAATGTCTCTCACACTCTCTCTTTCAGCCTGTTGCATATAATTAGTGTGACCCCACCCTCCATGAGGTGAAGCTGGACTAGATTGCCCTGAGCCTCATCTGCATATAAAGATTTGGAGGATCCCAGGACTCATGGCAAGAACACTTGGTTCCAGTCATGAGTGGGGGGCTAATTAGTATACGGATCCATTGTGGGTTGTATCTGGAGTATACACACATACTGAGCAGTGCTAAGCTGTAGGGTCACAATGGTTTGAAATGCTGTTGGCTCCATTGGGCCCAGCATTTCAACCATATGGTACCATGAACCATATGGTAAGCCATGAACCTTTTGGCTACAGACTAACCGGGTAAGCTCTTTGAAAAAATTATCCTGGCACACATCCAGGAGGGCCTTGCGGGGGAATGCATGCTCAGGGGCAACCAACATGGGTTCATCAGTGGCAGGTCTTGTCAGACCAACCTGGTGGCCTTTTACGATCAGGTCACCAAATCATTAGACGCAGGGGTTGCTGTGGATGTAGTCTTTCTGGACTTCCGGAAGGCTTTCGACACTGTCTCTCACCCTGTCCTCATCAAAAAGCTGGGAGACTGTGGTGTCGATGCCCACACGGTCAAATGGGTCGCCAACTGGTTGGAGGGCCGCACCCAGAGGGTGGTAGTGGATGGGTTCTTCTCGACCTGGAAGGATGTGGGCAGTAGGGTTCCGCAGGGCTCGGTCCTCGGGCCCGCACTGTTCAACATCTTCATCAGTGACTTGGATGACGGGGTAGAAAGCACCCTGTTCAAGTTTGCTGATGATACTAAGATGTGGGGGGATGTGGGTGCACTAGAAGGGTGCAATAGGCTACAAGCTGACCTTGACAGGTTGCAACGGTGGGCGGATGAGAATAGGATGGGGTTTAGCACTGATAAGTGCAAGGTGTTGCACATGGGAAGGAAGAACCGGCACCACACTTACAGGTTGGGGAACTCCCCTCTTGCCAGCACGGAGACGGAAAAGGATCTTGGAGTCGTCATTGACTCCACGATGAACATGGGCCGGCAGTGTGGGGAGGCAGTCAAGAAGGCCAACCATACCCTGTCATGCATCCACAGATGCATCTCGAGCAGGTCCAGGGAGGTGATCCTCCCCCTCTATGCGGCACTGGTCAGGCCGCAGCTGGAGTACCGCGTCCAGTTCTGGGCGCCACACTTCAAGAGGGACGTGGACAATATGGAAAGAGTTCAGAGGAGGGCCACTCGTATGATCAGGGGTCAGCAGGGCAGGCCTTATGAGGAGAGGCTACGGGACCTGAACCTGTTTAGCCTCCACAAGAGAAGGTTAAGGGGGGACCTTGTGGCCTGCTACAAACTGGTCAGGGGGGATCAGCAGGTATTGGGGGAGTCCCTGTTCCCCCGTGCGCTGCCAGGAGTGACCAGGAATAACGGTCACAAACTGGCGGAGGGTAAGTTTAGATTAGATATTAGGAGGCGCTACTTCACAGTCAGGGCGGCTAGGGCCTGGAACCAGCTTCCAGGGGAAGTGGTGCAGGCTCCTAGCCTGGGGATTTTTAAAAGGAAGTTAGATGAGCACCTTGCCGGGGTCATGTGACCCCGGTGCTCTTTCCTGCTAAGGCAGGGGGTCGGACTAGATGATCTACCTAGGTCCCTTCCGACTCTAGCTACTATGAAACTATGAAACTATCATACATAGTTTGCACTATATTTAAGTAGGTATAAAAGTACTGCTTAAAAGTGCATTTATGAAGTACAGTAAAAGCTGTGTTAACCAGCACTTTATTAGCCGCAAAACTCTATTAACTGGCATCCAAGTGACGTGGCAAAAGCAAAAGTGGAAGTACCACTTCCAGGGGACTTCCCGTTTTGCCACCATGAGCTGAGTTATTCTTTGCCACTTTTTCGGCCCATGGCAAAGTAGCCTGTGTGGGGAAAAAGCAGTCTGCGCAGGGGGCCCCCTCGTGTCCCCCAGCACACTGATGCTGGGGAGTGTACCAGACAGTGCACATTTGATTAACCGGAATATTTGATTAACCGGCATCCCCCATTCCCAGGGGATGCCGAATAACAGAGCTTTTACTGTACCTGTTTCAAAAAAAGCAAAATGCATCAGCTCTGGATTAACTAAGTCTACGTGTTTTATATATAAACTATATGTATGCTTATTTCAAGGTTGGTGTTTTCAGATTTGTCCCTCACTTCCGTATGCTTCAGGGAGAGCAGGGTCTGACAGTAAGGAGGTGGAGAAGGGGCTGCAGGGGAAGAAGTTGGGGGGGAGGCAGGCACAGGGCAAGGTGGCTACCTGATTCCCTCCCCCACCATTTATTTTCCCTGCTGTAACAGCGGGGGGGGGGGGGGGCAAATTCAAGGCAAACCTCTAATAATTAGATTCTATACCTGGAAAATTAAAAAAAATATATAAGTTTTCCATATATAGAACCTAATTATTGGGGTCATCTTGTATTCAGTGTTGCCTTATATTTGAATAAATACAGTAAGTTTTTTAAATATGGTGCTACTCGATTACAAGAGTTATTGAGGGGTGCCTCAAGTCTAAAAAGATTGAAAAATACTGGTGGAGAAAAATATGGAACAAGCAATAAGAAAAAATGTATCTGTGTTGTAGTCCTCTAATGTCAGGTGGCTGGGGACATCTAAAGCAGTGCCAATGAGACTGGGTGTATTGTCATTTAATATTTTTTTTTAATTAAGCAAGGCCTGAATATAGAGGCAAAAATGTTTGTCAAATATGCCAAAGAGGTGAAGAATAACCTAGATAGTCACCACACAGATCCAGGGAGAAGCCCTGATCTTTCAACCCAAATTGCAGCCAAGCAACTGTTCTGGTGGAATGAGCCTTTAAAACCATGGGAATCTCTCTCCTGAGAGCTACTTAAGCTTCCCTAATACTCTTTAATCCACCTTGATATTGAAACGCTAGACACTCTGGCACCCAGCGTCTGGCTTCCAAATAAGACAAATAGTCGTTTCAAATGTCTGAGTGCCTCTGTTCTCACAAGGTAAATCCTGACAGGCAATAGGACACTGGCTAAATGAAGTTTTTCACATTTTCATTATGGACTTCAAGGAACATCATTCTGAAAGTGAAACTCTGTCACTAGACATGAGAAAAAAAGATCTTCAGTTACAACAAGGGGTGAAACAGCTAAAGTTCCTTTCTCCAGAAAAAGAGGCATTCTGATTTGGAACCCTAAATATGAAAGTAGCAGTTCCCAAGTTATAGCCCAGACTATGCCATTAGTTCACTGTACATCTACATAAAGAAGAAAAGAAGATTAGTTCTTGTGGCTAAGATACCTCTCATAATAGGCCCTGATTTCAGCTGGGGCCTCAAGGAATTACTGCAACATAATGGCAAGACAAAACAAAAACAAAAACCAAGCCTGCATTTTCAGAAGTGAATAGTAATTATGATAATTTCAGTTTCTGGGTGCTCAAATTGTGGCACCTAGACGTTTCAAGCCAAGCATCCACGTATTGGTAAGTTACCATTAAAATTATTTAAAAATTCTATTCTTTTCAAAGAGTATGTGTGTTAGCCTTCCTCTACCCATTTCCCCATATAAAATAGGGATATTGACTTTTTCACAGGGGTGTTACAAGGGTTACAATAGCTGATGTTCAAAAAGCACCAAGTGTGAAGCAAGCATATCTAAAGAACAGCATCTGTAGTTTGCTTTCACATCTCAGTGAGATGAAGGAAAACTTTTGCACTAGACAACTTGTTTTTAAACATGTGACTTTCCAGGAAACACAATTACATGGTTGCCAAAGTAAAACAATAGTCCTAAAAGTGCCTGAGATGAAGAATCATATATAAATGTACCAACTAAGGAAATGACGAAATGTAAACATATTTCATCTGGAAGTAAGAAATGCAAGAAAATATTTGTGTTTGTATTTTTATTTGAGTTTACCTTAATTCTTCAAAAATCAGACACCTTTGAATTTAAGATACTCCCAAGTTTTCTAACTTTCAATTCAAGGGGAAAAAATTATTGAATATGGGCACAGTTCTAAGGATGTAGTGTATATACTTCTTTTTACTTGAATTTAAAATGTAGCTTATTTTTAGAAGAACTATTGGACTGGCCTTTGGCTTCTGTCTCCATGGTCTAAAGGAGAGATGGTAGGTCTTGGGCAGCCTCCACTCCTCCATAATCTTGCCTAAGCTTATGTGTTGAAGGTCTTGGTGACTAGACCTCTTACACCTACAACATGATCCAGGAGAACTATGGTTGCCTCCTACTGTTTGGTTTTAAATGCATTTGTTATATTCAAAGGAATACAGGAAAAGGAAGTTGATAAATTCTTCTTCTGTCCAAAACAGTCAGTACTCCCCAGTCCATGATCTAATGACTATCAGGAAGCTGTACACTGGAGGTGGAAAGGGGAGTGAAGGCAGCATTAGGAGATAAAAAATACTAAGTGCCAATTTTAGATCCCCGTGTGCTTTTGGATGATCACATTACACCAGTAAGCTAGTTAACCTTTTGATATCTGCTTCTAGCTACAAAGTTGTGACCTTTCCTTTTAGAATTGATTTTTGCCAATCCTAATCATGTTTTAGTTATGCAAAGAACAGAGTTCTGCAATCTGCTCTTCATAGGGACTCCACTTTAAAACCATTCAGAAAGTGAAGCTGGTGCAAAATGCAGCTGCTCATTACTAAGCGAGGCAGCTCAGAGTTTTGAGATGTGCACTAGCTGTTCATTGGTCTTTGGGTGGAGTTTTATGGTATTGATTCTGGCTTGTAATGCTTTAAGTGGCCTGGAACCGGCTTCTCTGAAAGACTGTCCCCTCCTCTGGGCCCTTTTGCTAAAACTGAAGCTAGCAGAAATACCAGAACTGGATTTGCCTCGCAAAAAAGAGGGGGTGCTTACGTCATGCTCCATTACAGGGTTCTGAGACTGTGAATACCTCTCTCCCACTACGTCTGAATTTGCACAAATTTGGAGATTTGTCAGGCACACAACAAATCTTCTTTTTGATAGCGCTTGGGGAGAGAAAGGGCAGAGAGCATGTTTTCTATAAAGATGAACAAGTAGAAGGGAGTTTCTGTAGTAGACTGAGACTACATCAGAGGTGCGACTTGCCAGTACTGGGCCTTGGGCAGTCCCCCATCCCATACTTCCACCTGCACCTTCCCTACAGCAGGTCCAGCTTTGGCTCCAGCAATGGGGAGGGCAAAACAGCAGCAGTGGCATGTGGTGCTGGAGCAACAACCTGAACTTATCTGCTACTGGGGGAAACATTACTGCCTTTTCTTTGCTCATGACATGCATGTCAGGAGGCCAGAAAACCACTGATTTTCACTGGCAAGGAGTTAGGTGGTCCTTCTGAATGAACTTCTGGTGCCCCTCTTAGGCAGCACGTGGGGCTTGTGCTCTGCTCACCCACCCATTCTTACACTACTGGTCTACTCTATGGGAGCAGCATGCTCCAGCCAGGATACTACCAAGTACATCCCTTTCACCTAGTTCCATTCATATGCTTTAAAACTGGAAATGCACGAGTGAGGTTACTCAAACTCACTGGGGACCAAAGTTTCTCTGGCAGTGGACAAACAGGGAGGAGTGGCCTTACTGGGGCATTTCTGGTTTTGGAACGCATAACTGTGGGGAGGTGGGTGATGTATGTGATTGTTGTGATGAAGACATACCCTGACTGTGAATTGCTGTTGATATGATTAATGCTGCTGAGATTTTTATAGATTTTCTTTAGGTATTTATTCAATTTATATTCCTCCCTTCCCAACAAATGTCAGGGCAGATTATAATAAGAGAAACAGAATGCTTATAAAATAGGAGAACTGCAAAACAACTTAAATGAGAACTAGAATACCAATAAGAGAGAGACTCCTATAAAAAATATCTCAGCCTAGCTTTGTTTGCTAAATGCCTGCCCAACTAGACAAAAAGTCTTGTAGTGTTTCTGAAAGATCTCCAGGCTTGGACTGGAGCAGGCCTCCAGAGGGAAAGAGGTCCAGAGCTAGGAATGACTCCTGAAAATGACCTCCATTTTCACCAAGCAGACTTGGCATATTGATGGTACTTGCAGGTTTCTCTTAGCTGACATTAGGGATTGCAGTAGGATATAAGAGAAAATGCAGACACTTAGGTATGTAGTCCCCAGTAGGGGTGGGAGAAATGGGCCATATTTGATTTGGATTCAGCCCAAATTGGGGACAGTGATTCTGTTTGTTGATTCAGATCACTGTCCCTGATTTGATTCAGCTGAATCCAAATATGAAGATCTGATGCTGATTTGGAGAATCAGTGATTCGCCCATAAACACAGCTTTAAATATTTTTTCTACATACTTTGAGGTACTAGGTGTGGCTCATGAATGCTGCGATGCCGGGGCAGATGTAGCATCCCACAGGACCACAAGGAGACCCCCGTGGCAAACCCAGAAGGGGACCGGAAGTACTTCTGGTCCACTTCCAGATCCACGGGGGAACATGCTGCCCCCCACTCCCTCCACCCCCCGCACACCCTCAGCTCAGTGATCAGCCACAGGGGGACCCCAGGCCCCCCCCCAGACCCAGAAGACACCAGCTGCCGAGCTGGGAGGATTTGGCGGGGGGGCACGCTACCTGGTGGACCAAGAAGTGGACCAAAAGTGCTTCTGGTCCACTTCCGGGTCTGCTGCCAGGTGCATTGGGGACCACCCCACACTCCTGTGGGACGCTCCATCTGTCCCACCATCACAGCATTCACGAGCCACCTGTAACCTAGAGGTATGTAAAAAAAACATTTAAAGCTGTGTCTGTATCTGAACCACTGAATCTTTCTGAATCTCTCCAAGTCGATTTGGAGGGCTCTGATTTGATTCAGAAAGATTAAAGAGTTTCCTGATTCGATTTGGATTTGGAGATTTGGCCACGAATCAGGCCAAATATCCACCAGATTGAATCAGGGACTGAAGCTTTACATAGCCCTAGTACCCAGACCATTTAGGGCTTTGTGCCTCAACCAGCACCTTAAATTGTGCCTGGAAAGCTATTGGGAGCCAGTGCAGACTCTGGAGCACTGGAGTTATATGTTCCTGATGGTTTGTCAGAAGGTGGGCTGCATAGGCACAGACTCCATGGGTGCTCCAGGGCTCAAACACCTGCCAAAAAACCCCCCAGCAGGTGCTAAGCACCCATGGAGGCAAGCTTTGTTAAAAAACAAACAAATGAACAAACAAACAAAAACATGCTTTACTGGAAGAAGCAGCACATTACTTCAACCCAGCTCTGCAACATCTGTAAAGATCAGGCACTTCAATGGGGCTTTTTGGCGCTTTTAGCTGGAGCTGATTCAATCAGCTATTAGATAAAAGTGCCCAAAAAAGCCCCACTAAAGTGCCCAATCTTTACAGATGCTGCAGAGCCAGACAGAAGTAACGTACTGCCACTTCTGGGCACTCGCAGGGCTCAGCACAGGAATTTGCCAAGTTAGAAGTAAAGTGCTGGGGGGGGGGTTTGGGGGGGGCTTATGTATTCAAGCACCCACTGGCAAAAAACAAAGTCAGTGCCTATAGTGGGCTGCCATGTTCTGCATCAGCTGCAGCATCTGGATGGTTTCCAAGGGAAGCCCTATACTGAGCGCATTGCAACTGTCTAGCCTTATGGTACAAAGGTGTGAATGCTGGTGGCCAGATCTGAATCTGAAAGAAAGGGTTGTAGCTTTTTCTTTAGATGGAGATGGTGAAAGGCAGTCTTAGCCACCACCATGACATGCAGATGCATGTGCAGCAGAGCATCCAGGAGCACCTCAAGGATGCAAACCCGTGTAACAAAAGAAGGCTGAACCCCACTGAGAAGGCTGAACCCCATCAATGGTAGGTGTCCCAATCCCCCCAAGTCAAGAAGTTTGTCCACCATTGTAGTATCAATAATGATGGGGCAACTACAGCTTTGAATAGTCATCTCTTAAAATTATTTTAAATGAAAATAAAATAAAATACATATATTTTCTGAAGGACAGCATGTCCTTCAAAATGCTGGAAGAGGAGATGCTCACAGATTAGAATCAAAGGAATAAAAGGAATTAATGCAATTGATCATACAGATACTAATGAATTAAACCTTACAGTTAAGTTCTGCTTTTTACTCCCTCTTTTAAAACTTCCATGGCTTCCCAGAACAGAAGATACAAGTCCTCCATGGTAAAAAAGTGTGAGGTAGAGAACTTGGTTATTTCTCCAGTTCTTAAAAAGGAATTTTCAGTCACTGTCAGGACCCACTCACCATTAATGAAGACTTTTCATTTGGATGATTTCAAACATTATTTTATGTATAGTCCACAAAGTATTGTCTTATTTTTGTAGAAGCAAAAATGAGAGCATAATTGCAGGTGTCAAGACCCAGACAAGGCATATCAATAGACAAAAAAAATAAAGTTTACAATTATATCACTAACTTAGAAATCAAATCTGCCTGATAATTTTATACTTTACCAGTAACACCTAAAATTACAAGAACTAAAATTTAGCACCCATACACCCACACACGTAAGCAAAATTCCTTTTCTGTGCATTTACCAGCACTCTGGGTAGTAAGTTTAATTTTCTCACCTGACAAGTCAAAGTGAAATGTTGGACATTTTGTTACTGATTTTAGTAGGAAATAGATCATGCTTGTGAGGTCCATCATCGGTAATAAGTTTTAAATGAGGGAGGAAAGAAAACAGGTGAAGAAAAAATTGCCAATTTTTGGAGTATCTTTTAGTCTAGAAATTAAATGTGAGTTTTCTGAAGGGTTGAGATGTTACAATACCACATTGAATAGGATCTCAAAGAGTTGAAATACACCCTTCTGGCTTTAAAAATGCACCTGATTGTTATTCTGCCAATGTTGGTATATACACTTGTCTCATTGGTCCTGAGATTTCTCTTGGCTCATTTAATGCTGGCAACGGTGGGTTACCTTTCCCCTCCATGGAATATTTCTGTAGTATCTCCCCTGAAGCAATATGATCTCCATCACCAAGGAGATAGGCCTGAGGAGTGATATTTGATGGGGAAAGTGAGATTAGTTATAGTTACATTGCTGTAGGGTTTAATTTGATCATGAGATAACTTATTAAAGTTTGTGCACTTTCAAAATATTTTCAAGAATCCCCAGAACCTCGAATAGGCATTTTTATCAAAGTTGAAATGCAAGCTCATGAATAAATTGGAAGAAACAAATGCCATAAAAGGCTTATTTCTTTATGAGCTCCCCCTTATTTGCTGGAGGTATTGCTTTTCATTGTTACTTGCAACAGGAATGCCAACAATAAAATTGCATCAGTCATTTCAGCCTAGATATGTTTAATCAGTATAAAGTTAGATCATACTAAGTAGTAAATTCTTACTTCAAAAGCAACTGGAGGCATCTTAACTGTATCTGAAAGAAATTAAGCAAATTATGTATAGTTACTTCTATTTTCAGCAGCACCTTCACATCTTAGAGTAGTGAATGATTGGAATTGTACAGAGAATTCCAAATGTTCCAAGAAGATTTCCCATTCTATTACTTTACAGTTGTAGAAAGTGTTCATCAGGACCTGCCATTTTGTTTGCATTTCTAAGTTGAAACTATGTGCCCTATCTGGGTAATTAAATCATTTATTGAATGTGAGCAGCTCCTGCAGCATTTATCCAATGCTGTTTTTCAGTTCTGTTAAAATTTTGCAAGAATGTGTGACATGAGGGACACCTTGACTGCCATTATAGATTCATAGATGCTAGGGTCGGAAGGGACCTCAATAGATCATCGAGTCCGACCCCCTGCATAAGCAGGAAAGAGTGCTGGGCCTACATTACCCCAGCTAGATACACACTATTATAACTATTATCTGCTGTCCCAGCTACGTATTTCCTATACTAAGATTCTCAATACAGCAACTTTCCTTCATAGTTGTATCATTTTAAATGTTAATTAGGACCAGAAACTTAGTTTGGTGGACTTTTAGATCTATGCTCTCTGAACAAATTGATTCATGTTTTTGTTGGGCCTGACAGGACACCACAAGACAAGTCTACAAAGTTTGCATTTCAGTGTTTGACATGTTTAAGTGTAGCTATTGTAATATATCATTATATATGAAGTTCTCTGTGATTCAGAATTCAAGGCTCTGATGCAACATGTTTTTTGTGCTGTATAGTACTAACTAGTCAAACTCATTCTTTTAACTGCTTTTTTTTTAAGTTTGCTCTTTTGAAAGATTGTGCTCTATGTTTCCTTTCCAGTATAACCTGCATTGAAAACCAGTTGATTTTCCTTAATTTGCACAGATTTAATTCAGGAATAACTCCACCAAGAACAAGCAGAAAGAAGAGTAAGGTAGCACTTTAGAAACTAATTAAGGATCTTGACAGATTGGAAAGTTGGGCTGGAGCTAACAGCATGAAGTTCAACACAGACAAATGCAAGGTGCTATACTGGGGTAGGCAACGTTTTTTGGCCGGAGTGCCAAAAAACCCGCAATGTCTGCCTTGTAAGGTGTTGGAGTACTAGCACGCCACAAAAACAAAACTGAGGCAGAGGAGTACATGGCAGGATGCACTGTACATTTAATACAATTAATAACCATTAATGTTGCTTTTTTTTCCCCCCAGTAAATACCAGGCTTTCTAAACTTTCAAAACCTGATGACAATAAATAAAATCTCATGAACTGCCATGTACTTGCAATTTTTTTTTCTCGTTAAGCACTTTGTGATGAGGGGGAAGAGAGGGAGATAGGAGCAGGAAGCAGCAGGCACCAGGGGAGTCACTGCAGGCAGGCTGGCGTGCCCAGGCCCTTGGGAAGGCTGCAGCTGGAGCAGAGCTGGGGTCAGGGGGGAGCAGGGGCTGACCCAGGGCTCCGCTACTCGGGCCATAGCAGTGGGGTGCCCAGCAGCATTGGAGATGGGGCCCAGCCAGCCTGCACAGCTCCATGGGGATGGGGTGCAGCCACCCTACTCACAAAGGGACACTGCCTGGATGGGGCAGGATGCCGGGCTCAGGGAGCTCCCTGCTTGGTCTCTGTGCCAGCCGGGTACATTGTGAGTGGGAGCCGCAGCTGCAGGCTGTTCCCTGGGCTCTGGGAACAGCCGCTGCAGCCAATGCTCAGAGACAAGCCAGCCGGCAGCCTGCAGCGCAGAGGATCTGTGCAGTGTCTGACCCAGCCCTGGCCCCTGGAGGGGAGCTGCGAGTGGGCAAGGCTGGGACCCAGGCAGACTGAGGCAGCCACGGTGGCTGTTCCCAGGCTCCAGGGAGCCCCTGTGGCCAGGCCCCTGCACTGGGGATTGCTGTGCCCTGCCTGCACTGTGCCCAGCATGCAGAGAGACCGATCCCGGAGGTGAAAGTCCCCTGAGCCCAGCGTCCTGCCCCAGCCAGGCAGTATCCTCATGTGCACAGGGTAGCTGCAGCCCATTTCTGTGGAGCTGTGAGGGCCAGGCTAGGCCCACCACGGTTGCTACTGGGCACCCCCACCTGCCTGCCCAGCACAGCTTGAGCCTGCAGAACCCCAGGGCAGCCACTACCTTCCACCCAGCCCCCACCTTCCTAAGGGATCGACCAGGATGGCTTGCCCATGGCACCTCCCCCTACGTCACCCAGACCTTGTCCCGACTGCCCAGGCCCAGCACTTGGCACTTCAGTGCTGCCCTTGGTGGGACAGGGTTTGGGTGGCGTGGGGGGAGGCACCGTGGGCAGCTCCCTCCGAGGGCCAGCCAGGCTGGAGGATGCAGCCTGGGAGCAAGGGATGGGGGCAGTAGAGCACAGACACCTCCCTCCTTGCATTCTTCTGGCTCCGCCCTGGTGCCTGCCATGGCACTGGGACTTGTAGCTGCGCAGCCCAGAGCAGCAACTTTAAATAAAAAAATAAACAATTTCCTTGTGTGCCTCTCAGGTGCCGGGAAAAATGTCTCCATGTGCCACTAATGGCATGTGTGCCAGTGGTTGCTGACCCCTGTGCTATACCTTGGGAAGAGCAATCAAAAACACAAATATGAAATGGATGACACCTGGCTGGATGGCAGCACTATGGAAAAACATCTGGAAGTCTTGGTAGGCTCAGTATGAGTCTGCAGTGTGATGCAGGCACACAAAAGGCAAATGTGGTTTGGGGCTGTATCAATAGAAGCATTAAGTGTAAGACACAGAAGGTAATAGTACCTCTCTGCTCAGCGCTGGGTATCTGGAATACTGTCTGCAGTTCTGGGCTCCACATTTTAAAAAGGACATGGAGAAGTTAGAGAGGGTCCAAAGGCAGGCAACAAAATGATAAAGGTCTTGGAAAGCACATCGTACAAGGAGAGGCTGAAGGAGATAGGCATGTTCAGCTTGCAGAAAAGTTGCTTAAAAGGAGACATGATAACAGGCTTCAAATACCTGAAGGGCTGCCATAAAGAAGAGGGAAATCACCTTTTCGGTTTTGCTGCAGAGAGGAGGATGTGAACCAGTGGCTTGAAGTTGCAGCAAAGTATATTTAGATTAGATATCCAGAAAAACTGCTTCACTGTTAGAATAGTGAGGCAGTGGAATAGACTGCCTAGGGAAGTTGTGGACTCTCCATCACTGAAGGTGTACAAGAAGAGGTTGGACAGCCACTGGTCAGGGCTGATCTAGGTATAGCTATGTTCTGCTATGGTATTTCCTGCGCTTCTGGGGTTTGCTGGTTACCTCCACCACTGCTTTTTGCTACTTGTCTCAGGGTATTTTTAAGCCTCCCTTGGGTGTCGACTATAGCCTGGGCTGGGGATTTTGACTGGGATGTGCCAATGCTCCTGCTGGGATCACAGCCAGAGGTTCCTGGCTAGTGGGGTTTGCCCCTCCACTTAGAATCAGACCGATTGCTGTATGTGAGGTCAGGAAGGAATGTTAACCTATAGTCAGATTGATGTGGACTCTGGGGACTTTTGCTTTTCTTTGTGGCAGAGGGCATGGCCTTCTACTTAGGATCTCTAGAGCATATATATTAATAACCTTTTATAAATGGAGGACATTGGGTGCCATGGTTTCCCTATTTTACCTGTGGCAGGTTAGGGTGTTAGGTCTGTGTTGTGTCAGGGTAATAACCTACTGTAATAGGGTTCAAATTTAGGGGTGGCCATCATGCCCCTGGAGCTCCCTCAGCCCTTATCTAGTCTGTGTCTGAGCACTTTTTCCTTCTCCTTTCCTGCCACACCTTAATCAAATGCTAGAAAAGGGAGGCTGTCTCAGGGCTTCTGTAACAAGTGGGTGTCCCAGGGTCAGTCTCAAACGTAGGCCCGCCCACTTGTCTTCAGGCTAACTGCCTGCCTCATCTGCCACACCTTGATGTTAATAATTACAAGGATGTTACTTAGGCGGGAGGCTGCCCATTTACCTGCCCTGGTGACAAGGGTGTGTACATGACTGCAACCTTCCCCTATCGTGCCCCATGCCTCACAGATGTTTCATGGCCTAAAACCTGGCCTTATCAACTCCTAATACATACTGAGCTCCAAGCCCCATCCCTGGGTTCCAAGCCCCATCTTTGGGCCTACAACCCCCAACCCCAGGCTCCAAGTCCTGTCCCTGGGCTCCAAACCTCTCACTACAGGCTCCAAGCCATTTTCTGGGCCTGAGGCCCCTCATATCAGGCTCCAAGCCCCATACTACAGAACTAGAGCTCCAAGCCCCATCCCTTGGCACTAATTCATAACGCTTATCCCCTTGCCTACGAGCTTCCCTACTAGCTCCCCAAGGCTCAGCCCGCCCCGCCCCCCACCCCCCCGTCCCGCCGATCCTAACTCCTGGCTCTCTTGTGCAACCATAGACTTCACTGTGAGTCTGGGCGCTGCCACAAGTCCCTCTTCTTGGCCTGGGGCCTTCCTCAGTACTCACTGTGAGTCTGGTCTACCCACCAGGGCTACTGTCTAGCTACCCACCAGGGATTTGGGGGATGCGGTTTCAGAAGCCCCTACCCACCTTTCACTGGAGAGGTAACTGGCCTGGCATTTCTGGGGGGGCTGTCCCACCATGAACAGTCCTACCAAGCCACCCTACCCTGGCAGGGTGGTTTCCAGTCATGCCCAGAAACAGAAGCCTCCAGCCATCCCCATAACTCCTCCCTTACCTCCAAGCTATGCTGAGCAGCAGCTCAGCTGATGTTGACTCTCTGGCTGCTGGCAGCAAATTGCTGCCCTGTGTTCAGTGCTCAGCCCTTATATAACAGCTGGGCTCTGTTCCCCAATTAGGCAGCACTGCCTGATTGCCATAGCAGTCAGCTGCAGGGTCACTTGTTGCTGCACCCTGTTCTCTGTTACAGATTCCTAAGTCAGATTTCCTCTCATGAACATAGGTGTTGGTGACCATTGCCTTAAAGCAGAGGTAGGCAAAATATGGCCTGCAGGCCAGATCCAGCCCACTGAGGGATTTTGTTCAGCTTGCACAGTTCCTTCAGTACCACCAGGCCCAGGCACAGAGGGCACCCTGGGCCATGGTACATGCAGCCAGTCCTACCCAGGCACGCAGCAGGGCTCAGGCTGTTTGGTGGCCAGACTCAATTTCCTGGCAGCCCCAGCAGCAGCACCTTCTACTGGCTGCTGTCACTGCCAGACCTGACTGCACTGCCCAGGCACCTTATCCCACCCACCTGGCATCCACCACTATGGAAGGGACCTGTGTGGGCAGTGTACTTGGTTGGACAGCTGGGATGGGGCTCTGGGCTAGCAGGGATTGAGATGGGCAGGCAGGGCCATGGAGACCCCAGAATTTTGGGGTAGTAGCAGCATGGACCATGTCTAGGGCAAAGCGGCAATCCATTTCCTGCACATCCCTGCCTGCAGAAGTGGCGCCCATCACAGGGGTGTGCGGGCAGTGGATCATGGCTCTGCCCTGCGCCCCAGCCCCATCTGCCACCATCCCATGCCCCCACCCCATGCCCCCAGCCTCACCCACCCATTCCACTTCTGAACACAGCCAATGGCGCCATCCTACATAGGGAGTTTTGGTGACCTGTTGTAAGGGGGGGAGAGGGGTGTGTGTGCAGACGCTGCCTGTGACAGCTCAGCAAAATTCCCTATGCAGCTCATGGCCCCAAATAATTGCCCACCCCTGCCTTCAGGGCTAGTTGTGCAGCTCTGATCACCCCTTGGGCTACACCCATGCCTCAAAGATGTTACTCATTCCTGTTCTATGGACTCCCAGCCCTAGCCCTTATCCCTCTTGGGCTATGGGCTCCTTAGCCCTCTCAGTCTCTGGCTGTGACACCCAGTCTTTTGCTCCTCTCTCTGATTGGCCCCTGCCACACCTGCAAGCTGCTTCTCATGCAGCCTCTTCTCTCCTTAAAGTGACAGGCATACTAAGCACCCTGTCAGAGCTACTTCCTTGGATGCTATGAATGGCCTTATAGAAAAGAATTTAAGTACAATGGAGGGAGTACTGAGAAAAGAGCTTAAGTTGAGTTGACTAGGTCAATAGGGATAAACAAGGCAATTGACTCATTGAGGGAAATGGGAATTATAAAAATTAGTCTAGGTAATAGAATAAGAATCCATAGTCCCTGCTGAAACCATGTGAGACAGGAGTATTGCTACTAGAGCCTTTCTATTGGTGACTCCACCCTTCTGCTATGGGCCAACTGCCTGCTTACTTTCCTGCCATGCCTTGATCTTGATTGATTGATTGATGTAATTAGCGGGAGGCTGCCCACTTTACGCACCCCAGTGCTAGGGGGCACTATTTGCGGCTCCTTTTCCTTCTCTATACCTCAGTCCAAGCCTTGCAGATGGTACCAATGTGGTTTTGACCTGGGCTCTGCTGATTTGGCCTTCTCTCAGGGGCTTCCCACTGCCCCCCCTGCTGTGGGGCTACTCACTGCCCCCCTTGCTGTGGGGCTTCTCACTGCACCCCCCTTGCTCTGGGGCTTCTCACTGCACCCCCCTTGCTCTGGGGCTGAGGTCAATGCACCCCAAATGCTATGTCCTCTCTGGTGCCAAGGTCCCCATGCTACCGTGGAGCCTCTGTGAGGCCTCCTCCAACCCCTAATAGCCTCATCCAGTCCTCCGGTGAAAACAGTAAACACAAAAACACAGAGCCCCTGGGCTATAACATAAAAAGCTAAACCGTCCAGCCAAACAACATTCAATCCCTACCAGGAAATACTCCAACCCATAGCAGCAATCAGGGGATGCTCATGCAGTTGGGCTTCTCCCCTCTGTCTGTACTGGCCAAGCTCCCCCTTCCTTGGCTGCCAGAGGGGAGCTGCCCTCCTAGCCTCATGCCTGGGGCTTAAGAAGGGCCAGGCCCTGCCCCTTCCTGTCAGCTGGCTCCCCACCAGTTGTCCTAGCAACCAGCACCTGTGACTCTGGCTGCCCTGGTAACTGGCAGCTGAGCCTCCCCCTACTTGCCACTAGGGGCCTCTCCCGAGCTTTTTCTGCTCTTAGGTGCAGGGCATCTGAGTGCTCTGCGACACCATGCTTTACACAATCCAGCCTGTGGATGATTTCCTGTTTCACAATTTCATGTTCAAGTTTGTTTTTAAAGTTTTATTTTTAAGAATACCTGCTTTGAGGTCAGTGATAGAATCTCCAGGGAAGTTAAAGTGTTCTGTCATGTGCTTTTTTGTATTTTAGAACAATTGCTTTCTACAGTCCATTCATAGCACCTGAGGAAGTAGACTGTTGCCTATGAAATCTCATATCTTGGAGCCAGTTATTCTTTATGAAGCCATCCTGCCTTGCCTTCTACCTGATTTCAGACTGTTGCGGCTAGCTATCTCTGTCTCACCAAGGTCAATGGACTGATGTAAAAATAGGTGAATCCAGCACAATACAGTTTTGTGGCCTTTCTTGAAGGGTAAGGGAAAAGTTTTTTTCTCAAAAAAGAGTATATAAAACTCACTCCACCTAAGAGCAACTATGTATTTTACTGTAAACAATGCAAGTGCTTTAGTGCTTTTTAATCAAGGCCCTCCACCTACCTCTCAAATTAAAAATAAAACAAAATTATTCAGAGCTTTATATAAAAAAAGAATATCCACTCACACAGTAGCATAAAGTTTTTTTAACAAAAGGCCAGGTACAACAAGGAAAAACAAGGTACAAACCAAAAAGACAGTAACTTCTGGTGAGGCTTCAGACAGAGGCCAGCTTTTAGGGGTTATATATATTACCTAAATCCAGACACACTCTGGGGCCACTCAGGAAAAAAAGGTATTATGTCAATTTTATTTTCATTTTGCCCCTAGAATCTGTAGATCAAGAATACTTGTACACGAGTGGTTCTTTATCTAAAAAGATCATATACAAAGCACAAAAGAAATGTTAATTGAAATAGTTTTCTTTAGGGCTTTTAAAAAACATAGTCCCAAGGTCCCTTCCAGCAGGGGTAAAGAAGAACATGGTCCGCCTCCAAAAGCATGAAAGCTCTCAAATCTCCTTGTCTCAGGATTTGTTGTAAGGGGAAAGCAAACAAATCCCTAAAATACAGGTATTCATAATTTAAGCCAAACAAGACACACTTCTCAAAGCAGACTGTCTCTCCCAATGATTGTCCCCAGCCAGTTTCTTGACCTCATCTTCTTTTATGCTCCACACTGGTTCTCTCGAAGGCCAATTGGTTTCATCTGATTCTGCTCCAGGGCCTTTCACTTTGTCCGGTAATAAAGAAACTTGCTTTGAACTCTAGTAGTTCATGACTAAGCATATTGATTCTCATGGGCATCAGTTGAGTTATTAAACTGCCACAGTAAAAATACTTCCGGAGTGAACTTAGCACCAGAACAGCATATCAAATGCTCATCAGTAGACTGCCTAAAGTTTTCTTTCTGCCTCTGAGATCAGTCAATCTTTTACCATTAACTTCAGCAGTAACAGAATCAGAGCCTGTGTCTTAATTTAAAAAATGAAACTGTGAGTAGAAGACCTGACACAGTCAATGTTTTCCTTGTTCACAAGGGTTCTTGATGGACTTGACTAGAGTCATTCTCTGCATACATAAATATAGAGAATTTAAATATAAAGCCAGACATAAGGACATTTTTCTCATGTTAGTTACAATAATATAATATACTAAATTTATCTTACCTTCCATCCAAAGGATTCCAAAATGCTGTGTATGTGTAAAATGTGTAAATCAGTACTTTCCCCACTACTAAAAAGAAACCACCTGCCTGTAAAGTGGAATAAACTGTTTTAAACTAGCAGAAAATAATGCAGCTGTTGAATTAATTCTGAACCTGTAACAAATTTATATTTGGAAAAATATTTATTTAAAAAATGTTTGTTTCATGATGCCTAAGTATACTTGATCCTGTTTTAGTGCATGAGGTTGGACTAGATGATCTCTTAAGTTCCCACGCAGGCTTTTTCTTGGGCAACAAGAAAAGGTTGTCTTCTGGCATTCAGAAATTCATTCCCAAAGCAATGAAGGCCAGCCACTTTCCAGCATGAACAGAACATCTTCTAAAACTCACAATTCTTTCCTGTGGCTAATGTCACCCTTACTAGCACAATCTATGTCAACACCCCAAAACTTCCTTTTTCAATACTTTGATACATGAAGTGATACCTCTACACATCTCCTGTTGAGTATTTTATCTTTAAATGTTTGGATTTCTTCCTGCACCTAGAATGTTTTTACTCTGGTATTCTAATGGGATATTACTTTCCAAACTAGAAGATAATTTTGCTAAGTTTTCCAGCCACAGAGATGGCCTTCTTTTCCTGAGGTCCCTCATTCCCTTGAGCAACCCATTCTCAGTTGCCTAGGGCAAAGTTTGCAAATAGATTCCCAAACAAGGGTCTCTGGACAACGTATACTTATGCCCAGGCCTATATAAGTCATAGCACAGTGCTTTTCCAACCACCTGGCAAGTTTCCCAGCATGATTCCTGAATCTCAAGAGCTGTTGCAGGGATGTATGGTCTGCCTTGACCACACACTTCCTCCAATATGTATTGTGCTAAACATGCTCTACACAGTTAGTAACTGCGAGGAATTCCTTTGGTGTGTTCTTCTCTGAAGAAGTTAACATTTTGCTTACTGAATGTGAGAGAATGAGAAAGCCCGTGCCAAAACCAGAGGCAGCTACCCTAGACTCGCAACCCCAAAGGACCCGGCTGAAACCCTTCATACCCAGGTGTTTCTGGAGGGGAGGAGCGGAGAACTTGAACCACAGTATAAAGAGGAGCCCAGAGCAGACAGGAGGGGAGAGCGCAGGACCAGAAGCAAAGGAGCCGGCCGAACAACACTGGAGGAATCTGTGAGAGCCATGCGGAAGGCCAGCAGGAGGCTCCTGCAGAGAGGGAACGCCTTGGAGGAGCTCTAGAGGAAGGTACAGTGGAGTGGCAGGGTCAGGAACTGCCTGAGATCTCCTTGGCAGCCGGCAGAGCCCTACGGAGAAAAGGTACCGTAAAGACTCTAATAGAGGGGCATTATTGAAGCCTGGTACTGTAATGACCCTAAAAGGGGTACAAGTAAAAATTATAAATGATGACCTCAATGAAATGAGGGTACTGTGGTGACCCTAACAGAAGGTGCAAGAGGCGCAATCATAAGAACATGAACAGGAGAAGGAGAGAATAGTCGCACTGATGTTTTGTTTCTTTAATGACAGAAGACGGTTGACAATCCTCCAGGACAGGAGGCAAGGATTCCTTTTGTTTTTTTGTTGAGGTAAAGGCCCCGGGGAGGAGCCCAGCAGCTGAATACAAACCCGAGGACACTTTGACTATGGGTGGACCGGGCAAGGGTATATGAGTGGTGGAGCCCTCAGCATCACAGGACAGCGGATGAAGACCAGGCGGAACTGCACATCCAGGTACTGAACATACTCCTATAAACACCAAAGACGTGGCAGGCGAGAATATGGGTGTGTGGATCTCTGTCTGAGACTTGTCCCTCACTTCAGCCAGCGGGCTGAGGTCCTATGGAAATAGACATCTAGATCAGCTATCTATATGTGTGTATAGTTCTCTGGAGGCTGAAAAAACAAAAGAAAAGGTCACAAGGATTCTTGGGAGGGCGAGCTACCCAGCTGGCCACTTGACACTGAACCACTATTCGTTCCAGATCTCAGTGTCTTTGTGTCAATTCTGCCCTCTCATACATAAGGAGTAACATCCATGTATAACATGGAAAACATTTTGAAACATAGGTAAGCCAAGACAGTAGTTACAAGACTCTGAGAATGTTAAATTATATTCTGTTGTACACGGATAGTTTTCTCTTTCTAACTTGGTCTACCCAGTGATTTTGCTATACTGGCAAACTTATTAACAAACCATTTGTAATAGGTATAGCACCCGTCAAAACGCTTCCTGTGTGTGTTTCTGGGGAACTGACTGCTTCTGAACAGCTTCAATTTTATTTTTCTTGGTGGGAATTCCTCTGTCATTGATTATGTATCTGTCACGGGTCCACCCGTAGGGGCGCAACTCGCATACCCGTGGTCGTCTAGGGGCCCAGCCCCTTTGTGTACTTGGGAGTCACTCACGTTCCCAGCCTGCTACCCGCCAAGTCCACCTGCCACGACTCCGATGATATAGGTTCAGTGTTGTTCCTTGGTGGGTACGGGTCTAGAAACGGGTCTCCGGTCTCGTCTGGTCTGGGTCTTCGAGGGCTCTGGCCTCCCCTATACCCTCGCCCGAACCTCCACACGGTGAGTCCCAACGGTGCTCCCCTCAACCCGGCCAGGGTCGGGTTTCTCTCTTCGCCACACGTGAGTCCTCCTTAGTGACCCCCGGGTCACTCGGTAAGTCTTGGCGGGGTCCCCTAGGTATAGCCGGGGCCCGCTGTTCCTGCCAAGGGCCTGTCTACCAACAGTCCTCCCTGGTTCAGCCCTCCTCTGCTGCCTCTGGCCAAGTGCTGCACCGGCGGTGGCTGTGGTGGGGGGGGCTCCCCCGCTCCCAGCCCCACCACCCGATCAGCGGCCCTGAGGGCCCTTCATCCATCGTAGTTTGCCCCGCAGGGCCCTACCCTGTTCCAAAAGGTTCGGGCCGGCTTTCCTCCTGCTGTCTGCCTTGCTGCTGCTTCCCCGCCGGGAAGCTCCTCCTCCTCCGTCTGCTTCCGGCCCCTGACACACCACACCGGCGCCGCTTTTGAACCCCTTGGGTCCTCGCGGCACCTGGAGGAGCTAATTAAAGCGCATGCCACCGGGCTCCGTGCTGGGCTTATCTCCCGGGATTTTGCGCCGGCTCCGGCTGTGCCACGTCTCTCATGCCCCGCATTCCCGCGCTGCCGGCTCCAGCCGGGCGTGCTCCGTCCCGCCCGGTGAGTCCCGGGGCTGCCTGGGGTCAGGGCTCTCCCACCCCCCCTGCCCTTAAGACGCCACTAGGCGCTCTTCCTACATCTTCACCCTTGTGTATAGTCTCTCGGCCTCTGCTGTCTGTGCCCTCTCCACATCGGGATAGGAAATCCGCTACTACATTTGCCTTACCCAGCCTGTAAGCCACCGAGAAACAGTACGGTTGCAAGGCCAGCGCCCAACGCATAATCCGTGCATTGTCCGTTTTTGTGGTGTGTAACCACCTCAGGGGCGCATGGTCCGTCACCAACTTAAACTCACGGCCCAGTAGGTAATAGCGGAAGTACTCTACCCCCCACTTTATTGCTAAGCATTCGCGCTTTATGGTCGAGTACCTGGTCTCCGAGTCGTGCAGCTTCCTGCTGGCATAGGCCACCGGTCTCTCTTCTCCGTTGACCTCTTGTGAGAGGACCGCTCCCAGTGCCGTTGCCGACGCATCTGTCTGCAGGGTGAATGGGAGAGCAAAATCAGGTGTGTGTAAGACCACGTCTTGGCACAACGCTCGTCTTACCTCTTCGAACGCTCTGCGGCGTTGGGGCGTCCATTCCACCACCCCGCTCGCTGGCCTTTAGTGGTCTCTGCTAGCGGCGCCGCGATCTCTGCGAAGTGGGGAATAAAACGGCGGTAATAGCTGGCCAGACCCAAAAACGCGCGCATTTGCCTCTTCGTAGTCGGCTCCTTATACCCGGATGGCTGCCACCTTATCTATCAACGGTCGCACCCAACCCTGTCCGACCAGGAACCCGAGGTACTTTGTCTCCTGTTTTCCCAAGGCACATTTCTTCAGGTTGGCTGTGAGGCCTACGCGTCTCAGTTCCAGCAGGACCGCTCTTAAAGCCCGCAGGTGCTGTTCCCAGGTACTGGTATACACAATGATGTCGTCTATATACGCGGCAGCATACTGTTGATGAGGCACTAGGATCCCCTCCATGAGCCTCTGGAACGTGGCTGCAGCTCCGTTGAGCCCAAAGGGCATGCGTTTAAATTTGAAGAGGCCCCATGGTGTTCTGAAGGCCGTCTTGCTCTGGTCTTCCCTTCGCAGCGGGATCTGCCAATACCCCTTTGATAGGTCCAGGGTTGAGATATATCTGGCCTGGCCGATGCCCTCTACCAGCTCACTGATGTGCGGCATCGGGAATGCGTCGAATCACGTTATCTCATTCAGCCTTCGGAAATCAATACACAACCGAAGGCTGCTGTCCGGCTTCTCTACTGGCACAATTGGGCTGTGCCAGGGGCTCCGCGAGGGGGTTATAATTCCTAACTCCAGGATCGTCTGGATTTCTTTCTTGATCATGGGGCGTTTGTGGTAAGGGATGCGTCACCATCTCTCTCTTACTACCCGCCCCTCCTTGGTGACAATCCGGTGTTCGATGCCTTGCACCCTTCCGGGTCGCTCTGTGAAGATATCCCAGAATTCGTCCAGTAGTCCCTCCAGTTGGCTCCACTGGGTCAAGGTGAGATGCGCTCCCATTGAGATTTCGCTAGGCTCCACGCTTGGGGCCACCCAGAGCCCCTCTGGCCCCCTCCACTCTTTTAGCAAGTTTATATGAAAGATCTGGCGCTCCCTCCAGGTCCTGGGGCGCGCGATCTCATAGTTCACCGGCCCTACCCTCCGGGTAACCACAAAGGGCCCTTGCCACTTCGTGGCAAACTTGCTCGACGTGTCCGGTAGCATCAGCAGCACTTTCTGGCCTACCTCTAATTCCCGGGGCTGTGCCGCGCTGTCGTAGAGCTCTTTTTGGCATACTTGGGCCTTTTCTAAATTGTCTTGCGCGATTTCTAGGGCCACTTGCAGGCGGTCTCGGATTTCCCGCATATATCCCCTCATTCTGTCTCCACTTTCCGGGTCGGTCTCCCATTCCTCCCTCTGGACGTCCAGCAGGCTCCGTGGTCGGTGCCCAAACGTGAGCTCGAAGGGTGATAGGCCGAGGCAGGCCTGGGGCGCATCTCTTACCGCAAACAACAGGGGCGGTATCAGGAGGCTCCATTTGTGAGGCGCCACTTGGGTGCATCTCCTCAGCATCCTTTTCAGGGTCCCATTGAAGCGCTTCAGCAGCCCATTGGTTTGTGGATGGTAAACCGTAGTCCGGATATGCTTAATGTGCAACACCTTGCAAAAAGCTTTAAGAACTTCCGACATAAAGTTTGTCCCCTGGTCGGTAACTATCTCCCGGGGAATTTCAAACCGTGCCACCCATTGCATCAAAGACTCCGCGACCTTTATGGCCGTAACCACCCTCAAGGGGAAGGCCTCTGGGAAGCGGGTCGTATAGTCAATCAGCACTAGGATATATTGGTGACCCCCTATGCTTTTGGGGAGGGGTCCCACCACATCTAATGCTATCCGGGAGAAGGCTTCCCGTATAATCGGCATTGGCTGTAAAGGTGCCTTTGGCGGACGGTTGGGGTTGACCCTTTGGCATGAAGGGCACGATAGACAGTATTGCTCTACGTCTTCGTAGAGGTGGGGCCAGAAACATCAGCGGGTCAATCTGACTTCCGTTTTGTCCCTCCCAAGGTGGCCCCCCATAGGGTGTTCATGGGCCAGCCCCAAAAGCTGTTCTCAGAAAGCCCGCAGTATTATCAACTGTGGGATCTCTTCGCCCTCACGCCTGCCCTGCTTGACTCTGTACAGCAGTCCGCCCCTGGTCTTGATACGCGGGGTGCCCTGGGGCCGACCCATAGGGCTTACCTGAGCGGTGTCTTCATGCTGGTCCGACTCCCAGAACGCTCTCAGCTCCAGGTCCATCTCCTGCTCCCTCCGGAACGTCTCTGCTTGGATCAGCTCCCACATTGGTAGGTCTGGGGGTCCCGTACTCCGTTCTCCCGCCAGGCCGCTGCTCTCGATGCGGCCTTCTCGTCCGCTTGCCAGTATATCTAGGATCTCGGGCCAGTCCCAGCCCAGGATCATAGGATAAAGAATGCCTACTTTCAACCCGACCGGCATCTGTCGCTGAACCCCGCACACCCGGACCGTCAGCATCCGCCGTCTAATGAAATTTTTCTCCAGGTGCAAACACTTGAGGTGGACCCCTTCACACTGGGGTGTCCATTCCCAAGGGATCAGCAAGGGCCGGATTAAGGACTGCATACACCCCATGTCCACGACTCCCTCCATCCACGCCGAGACCTGAGGCAGCGGCTGGATTTGGGCCACATGGTGCCTGCCGATCCCGCAGTCCATAGCCTCCCCGTCTGGTACGTCCTCTGAGGGTAGGGGCCGTTCCAACAGGGGCTTACCCCGGGTGGGGTCCCCTCTCACCCTCAGCGGGCAACTCCTCGTGAAGTGCCCCCTCCCTCCGCAGGTGTAACAGGTGAGGCCCTGTCCGTCCCGTTTTTTTCCGGACTTAGCGTCTGCCCCACGCCTGGTAACCGGCTCGTGTGACTTTGGGCCCCCTGTCCATCCCCGTTCCCCCCGAGAGGTATCAAACTGTTCTGCCCACTGAAGGGCCTCCTGGGAGGAGGAAGGGCAATGGCAGCGTACCCATTTTTGGGTCTCTTCCTCCAGGTCGTCTATGAACTGTTCCATAATGACCAGATCGAGTATCTGCTCCTTAGATGTGCTCTCTGGACGGAGCCACTTACTTAACAAATCGGCTAACGTTTCCCACAATATACAGGGGGATCTTATCTCCGCTGGCTTCTTGGCCCGAAAGGCCTGCCGCTGCCGCTCCGGTGTGATGTCCAGCCGGCGGAGAATCTCCCCCTTCACCTTGTCATAATCTGTCGCCTCACTTCTTGACATGGCCCGATAGGCCACCTGGGCCTGGCCAATCAACAGTATCCCTAGCTGACCCGCCCATTTGGCCTTGTCTAGTCCAGCCGCCATGGCTGCCCTCTCAAATATTTCCAGAAATACTTCTGGGTCATCGTCGGGTGTCATCTTGGGTATCCGCCACTCGACCTTCCCCCGGGCTGCTCCCATCTGCTGTTGCACCCAATGGTCCTGCCAGGTGGCCTGCCTCGCCGCCTGTTGCTGCTGTTGCTGCAACAGCTGCACGACCACACCCAGCAGCTGCTGCATGGGGTCACCCATAGGTGCGGCCGCCTGTTGGTCCATCTTGGCGGTGCCACGTGCTTCACTGGCCGTCGCCACTTCCCGGCCAATGCACCACATTGTCATGGGTCCTCCCGTAGGGGCGCAACTCGCGGACCCATGGTCGTCTAGGGGCCCAGCCCCTTTGTGTACTTGGGAGTCACTCACGTTCCCAGCCTGCTACCGCCAAGTCTGCCTGCCACGACTTCGATGTTATAGGTTCAGTGTTGTTCCTTGGCAGGTACGGGTCTAGAAATGGGTCTCCGGTCTCGTCTGGACTGGGGTCTTCGAGGGCTCCGGCCTCCCCTACACCCTCGCCCGAACCTCCACACGGTAAGTCCCAACGGTGCTCCCCTCAACCCGGCCGGGGTCGGGTTTCTCTCTTCGCCACACGCGAGTCCTCCTTAGTGACCCCCGGGTCACTCAGTAAGTCTCGGCGGGGTCCCCTAGGTATAGCCGGGGCCCGCTGTTCCTGCCAAGGGCCTGTCTACCAACAGTCCTCCCTGGTTCAGCCCTCCTCTGCTGCCTCTGGCCAAGGGCTGCACCGGCAGTGGCTGTGGTTGGGGGGGCTCCCCCGCTCCCAGCCTCCACCACCCGATCAGCAGCCCTGAGGGCCCTTCGTCCGTTGTAGTTTGCCCTGCAGGGCCCTACCCTGTTCCAAAAGTTTCAGGCCGGCTTTCCTCCTGCCGTCCGCCTCGCTGCTGCTTCCCCGCCGGGAAGCTCCTCCTCCTCCGGCTGCTTCCGGCCCCTGACGCACCGCACCGGCGCCACTTTTGAACCCGCCGGGTCCTCGTGGCACCTGGAAGAGCTAATTAAAGCGCGTGCCGCCGGGCTCCGTGCTGGGCTTATCTCCCGGGCTTTCGCGCCGGCTCCGGCTGTGCCGCACCTCTCACGCCCCGTGTTCCCGCGCTGCCGGCTCCGGCCGGGCGTGCTCCGTCCCGTCCGGTGAGTCCCAGGGTTGCCTGGGGTCGGGGCTCTCCCACAGTATCCAAACAAAATGACATTGTTTTGGAACAAGTTACATCTCTCAATCAACTAGTATAGGCAACTGTAAGGTCATTATCACAGATCAATTGTAAATGTATCTGTTCTTGTTCATAAGAATTAAAGTTCACAGGATTTTATCTACACTTCACAAACAAGCTTATGCTATGCTTATACTACTCATCTACCAATTGTATGACCTCCACTGAAAAACAAGCCCTGTCCATTTTCTTCTGCTCTGTACGTACCCAAGTCCAACAATTAGCAGAATAAATGGTTTACAATGAACAGTTCAGGAAAAGATGCACTGCCCTCTTCATTAGCTTCGCCAAAGTGGTTGATGCACTGAATAAACCAAAATTCATCATTTTTAATTGCCAGAGACCTTGTTCTGTTGTGAAACCAATCTTTTATCCTCTCTTCGGATCCACTTCCACTTGCTATTACCTGCTTCTGAAATCTAAAATGGACAACCAGATTAAGCCTGGGACATCATTCATGATATCCTCTTTTTGATGTAATGGATAAGTTTCCTGTAAAGTGATTTAATTTAGTTCACACAGAATCAGCTGCTACAATCCTTTTTATCAACCAGCTATGCATGAGACCAAAGGACTAGTTGAAGGCTCAGTTACAGCTTCTGGATACGTTTCCTCAATGCCATTTAATGTCTTCCCCTGTTGCAACTGATAGGTAGTAAGGTGGCAGTTTACTGGGTTACTTTCCTGCAGTATCAGTATTTTTTGGATGAGTGCTCTACAGCTTCTATTTTTGTTGAATCAGAGGAACAACTCTTGCTTCCAAACCTGGTTTCTTTAACCATCCTATTGCCCCTCATGTAAATGACCACCACAGTGCTAAAGTGAAATATAAATTCTGGAAGTTCACCTTCTTCTCCAAGTGGGGTATTTATTATTAGCTGTTTGTCAGAAACACTGAGCAAACAAACAGGATTCCTTCAAATCTACCAGAACTTTTATACCTATGATTTTCACTTTGCTCTAGTTTTCAGAAAATGTTTCGATCCCTCCCATCTTCTACCTCTAGAGAAAGGACATCTTTTTCACTGCAAAGCAGTTGCCTACAATTCATTTGCTTCACCCAAGCCAGGTCTTTAATTTTGGAATTTACTGGGCACCTTTTAAACCCAAACAAATTGTTCGTTTGTTCATTATTTGGCTTTCCAGACCTCTTGCTTGAATTCCAGAAGTTTAATTTTCAACTGACCTTTCCCAGTTTTGGACAACTGTACTTCCCACAATCATTTTTTTCCTTTTGAGAGCAGTTATATAAGAGGAATCAAAACTTAATTTATTCCCTAGCTTCTTTAGCATGTCTGGTCTAACATTTAAGCCAGTATCCACTATTCCCAGCCATTTGACAGATCTTAGCAGACATACAACAGCCAAACCCTCATTATCAAAACAAAAATTGTAGGACTGATCCTTGTACCAGAACCTTGCCCCTTCCAGTTGGCATCCATCCATTTTCCAAGGCATTTATTTGAGTTATGATACAGAACTGAGCCAAATGTTTCTAGAGAGTTTCCTTTAAAAAAACTAATGGGCTTTTCACTGAGAAGAGAGCTCCAGGTATCACATGAATTACCAAAGCAGATGGCTGCCTGAAGCAAGACCTCCAGGGGAGAGACTGCACAATTCATAACTATTTCTGAACCCTGATTCTCTTCACTCCCAGGCTAAGCACTCACATTACACATAAACTGGTATAAATGACTGGAAACTGGTTTAAGCCTGTAACAGAATAGACGTTCATTGCACAAAGACTGGTTTCAAAATGGCTGAATTCAGTTTAAGACAGTGGATGTAGTATCAGAGTTAACTGATTTAGTAGGGGTGTGCAAAATGGGCCGTATTCAATTCGGATTTGACCTGAATTGGGGGACAGTGATTTGATTTTTTTATTCGGATCACTGTCCTGATTCAATTTGGCTGAATCCAAATCTGAAGATTCAACGCTGATTCAGAGAATCGGCGATTTGTCCATAGCCACAACTTTAAATGTTTTTCCTACATACCTCGAGATACCAGGTGGCTCATCAATGCTGAGAGGGTGGGGAGGAAAAAGCATCCCACAGGAGCCCGGGGTGGCCCCCCCCCCAGCTTGGCAATCAGCTGCGGGGAGACCCCCAGACTCATGAGGCACTAGTTGCTGAGCCAAGGGGCGGGAGAGTGGGTTCCCCACGTGCTCCATGGCGGGCCCAGAACTGGAGCGGATGTGCTTCTGGTTCACTTCCAGGTCCACCACCGAGCACGCTGGGACCCACCCCCCATGCTCCTGTGGGACACTCCATCTACCCCACCATCTCAGTGTTCACAAGCCACCTGGTACCTTGAGGTATGTAGAAAAAACATTTAAAGCTGTGTCTATGTCCAAATCATCAAATCTTTCTGAATCACTTCAGAGGATTCCGATTTGTTTCGGAGAGATTAAAGGGTCTCCTGATTTGATTCAGATTCAGAGACTCGGCTGTCGAATAGGGCTGAATCTCCGCTGAATCGAATCAGCAACCGAAGCTTCAAGCAGCCCTACGATTTAGGTTAAATCAGTATATTGAACTTCTGTCTCGGATCCCTTCCCAACTCAAGTTACCTCAGTCCCCCAGCATCCCTTGCAACCGTGTGCTGTGCTGTCTGCTCTGGCCAAGCTCGGCTGGTCCCACCCCAGCTGTCTGCTCCCTGGCCTGTTTCCTGCCTGTGCCTCTCCACCTGGTAGGGGCAAGGGGTGGGGGAACGGAGCTCCCACCCCAGGCTCCCTCAAGCTGGGGTCTCCACCACAGGTCAGGGGAAGAAAGCCCCTGAGGCCCCTGCTCTGCCAGGCTGCAAATACCCTAGTTGTGCCCCCTGGCCATATCTCCATTACTTAGCCACTTAGTCCATTCCCTCCACTGCCCCCTTTCCCCCTGTGGCTGAGAAGTGGGGAGCTGGTGAGGGGACAGGGCTGGAGTGATCACAGCCCAGTGGAGCTGGGAGGTGTGTGGCAGCACCCCCGCCTTGTGGGGCTGGAAGATCTGCATTCAGAGGGGACTGCAGGGGAGACAGAACAGGCCTACTGATATCCCTTTCTGGAACATATGCCAAAGCCCACCAATTGAGCTATAAGCCCCCATTGGTGATGTGGGCCACTAAGGCATGTCACTCTTTTGACAACTCAGAGAGGGAAACTTTGACTAGAGAGGACTGGTGAGTTAATCTCAGAAATCAGAGCTTTAAAATCCTCTGTGGAGGCACAGTTTGAAAAAATCAAAGAGAGATAAAAGAAATTGGGGGCAGGGTCACAGACCTGAAAATAAAGATGGAGGGAAACCTGCAATCAGCAATAAATCTTCAAATAAAATTAAGATGATGCGGGGGAGAAAAGAAAAGAAAAGGAGCTTGCAGAGAAAATTGAGATTATAGAAAATTGTGAGAGAAGAAATAACATACAAACAGGACAACCCAGAAAGTGGAGAAGGATCCAGCAGATGTAAAGCAGGTATTCCACTTTCCTGCAGCTGAAAACAAAGGCAACAGTCCTTGTAGACAGAGCACACAGAGCTTCCTACACTACCCCAAATTCAAACAAACCAAGAGACCATCATATTACATTTGCTCTATTTTGAACAAAAGCAGCAAATTCTGAAGAAGGTTAGAGAGATTCTGATCCTACTTTGGAAGGATATAAAATACAAGTGTTTCAAGACTTGTTACAGGAACATTAAAGAGAAAGAAGGAAACAAGTGAAATTACTGCACCTCTCAGAGAAGCAAATATAAGATACAGATGGGGTTTTCCTTTTAAACTTATCTTTACATCAAGAAACAGTATATTATAGAGAAGGAAAAATGTCTTAAAATCCTTGAGAAAATGAACATATTGGAAAGTACCCTGGATCTAAGCCTGAGACTGGCACAGTGAGAAGCAACACCATATACCTGAATGGCAAATGGTTAAGCCTGGGAGAAAGAAGATACCAAAGTACAAGCACAAAGAGACTGGGAGAAAGTCACAAAACTACAGGATAAGTACTAAATAATATGAGGGAGAAAAAAGAAAAAATGGAAGGGGGAGTATCACAAGTGGGGAAGAAAAAAATAAACAGCAATGTTGAGAACCAAAATACTTAGGAAAATGGGGAAGTAAAGGCATATTCTAAGGTTAAAAGCAAAGGGTAAGGTTGGGAAAGGGTATAAATATAGTGTAACATGGGAAGAGACTGGGGAGGCCTGAAATATGGCTCTGCACAACTCCTCCAGAAAACAGTATCTGATGAACTATAGTAGACTCCCATGACTCCCGTATGGTAGAGTCAAGAACTTCCCAGGAAAGAGTTCACTACTTAGGTGTGGAGGGTTTAAATATTCTTTTCCACGTGAGTTAGGGTGAATCTCCACATTTTAGGAAAGGGATAACTGGTTAAAAATAAGTGTTTGTGGATCCATATAAGAAGAAAATCAGACTGGGTAAATAATGGGGGAGGGAGCAGGGGCTTTAGTAAACAGTTAATCTTAGGGCAAAAATGTTTTGTTTCTATATTAGCCTGAACCAAAGGAGTATGAATTAACAATGTAGAATACATAAAAACTGTAGAAAATGTATAAAAGAAAGAAAGATAAAAAGAGAAGGTACATCTAATCTCTTTCCTCTTAGCCTCTGTGCATTATAAACAGTGGGGGAAACTATTGTAGATGTTCAGTCTTCCCCAAGGCCTCTGTCTGGCCCAATTCCACACACAGTTAGCTAGTTTTCACTTTGATCTGTGACCCACTGATTGTCTTCTCAAGATAATTGCTCTGCTCTTTAAATCCTTTTTTATGTCTTCTCTGCTAGCAAGTTCCAAGTTGGCCAAATATTTCCTGGCCTTCCTTAATTCTTGGAAAACCATCTGGCTCATGATCTCAGACTGCAGATTACCTTGCTAGCTAGCCCATTTGACCATTTCAGACTGAGAGTATTTGCAGCTGAATGTATCAATTAGTTCAGACCCTTTATACTCTCTCTGCAAATCGCCTCTCAGACCTATCTGGAAGTTTACAGGTGCTTAATTTTCAGGCTGCTTTATTTCTCTTTTGGAACCTGAAGGTCATGTCTTAAATGTTGTTTTTGGTCTTATTTCTTCTGCAAAATCTCCAGATTTAGTCACGTGTTGTTTTATTAGGATCTTAAGAAAGTAAGGCTGAAAGGGATCCCACAAGGTCTAGTCCAGTACTTACTCTCTTTTGATTCAAGACATATGCCAGATCACAATTTCTCTAGAAAGTAGGGGCCAGAATATATTCTACCTATTAAGTGCGTAAGTGGACCTGGATGCCTACACTGGATTCTACTCCACCTTGCTTGAGTGCCTGAAAAACAATTTGCAAAAGGGTACATGGGTCCTCCTACTCTTGGTTGTAAGCGTAGGATGACAGTGTGTTACAAAAGTAGGTGCCTTAAGGATTTGCAGGACTTGATCAAGAAGGAATCAAATTGAACTTAGGCACCTACATGCACTTAGACACCTAAGAAGTGGAACAGAATCTGGCCCTAGGTCCTTCTAGGAACAACAGTGCTGCTCCTTTCGAATAGCGTGGTTACCCAATTTTCAGGGTCTTGCAGGTTATTTCCATTAGGAGTAAAACCCACTGATGAGTCAGGTATTTCTTTGATGCAATCCTGTTTGTTTACAAAGAATGTACAGTTCCCTTGTCTTCTATCAATGTTTCTGTAGCTGTGTCCTTGGCTTTCTTTTCTTCTCTCTGGATTTGTCTCTACTTCTCTCACACATGCAGACACATATAGCACTATCAATCAATGCCCTAACCTCTCCATTTGCTATTATCAGTCCCCTTGGGCCATATGGTTCAGCTTCTATGTAAGCTTTTGTATATGCCTGTATTTTGAGTGGTGCTCCTTTGTTTCATAAAGCTCAGTTTTGCTTTACATTTATCCCAAAAGAAAAATAGCTATTACCCACCAACTTCAATGAGTTTTAATCCATCCTACAATACTCACATAAATCTTCTGCTTCAGAGAACTTCAATGAGGACTGAAACATAAATTTTCAGCTGAAACTAGACGCTGAAGTACAGGATCTACTACAGTATAATGGCATTACAATATAAATATCCCACATTGTGACCAGGCCACTGATCACAGCTTTGGATGTAAGCCCACTCAGAAACTCTATTCTCCAGTGTTCACAACAGGCTATAATTTAATTTTTGGGAAATTCTGACTATCCTTCAATATAGGAAATAAACATATTTTCCTTATGTTACCAAAAATTAAATGTATGCCCAGTTTATTCATTTTATGGTCTTTTTTTAATACAGAATACTTCACAATCCTTCCCACTCAAATAAATATTTTTCACCATTTCTAGCCTCTTAAATTTTCATCTTTTTCTAATTACCAACCCAATCTGGCAACTAAAATTGCATAACAATGGGTACTTTAAATGACATATTATCATTTGTATTCTTTCCTATCACTCCTTTGTCTTTCTTCCTTATTATATATACATGTTCCAGATAAATCGGTATATGCCCATTTGTATATTTTTTCTCTAAATTGTAAGGTTAATCTGTAACAGATATACTCAACCCCAGGCCCATGAGCCAAAAGCAGCCCCCGGTGCCATGCCTGTGGGACTCCTTACAGGTTCAAAAACTTTGTGGCTGGGGAACAAAGCTGCCAGATTTCCAGAACCATGGGGAGCCCTGTGGGCTCAATAGCTTGGACCCACACACTGAATCAGGCACATGATTTTGGTGTGCAGGCCAGACAGAGGTGGTGTGGGGCCAGTTGGGAGGTAGCATGGGTCCTGAAGGCCCAATCCTGATGCACAGGGACCAATCCTGGCATATGTGGCTAAGTGGTAGCAGCACAGGGCCCAATCCCAGCACTTGGGGATGACACGGGAAGGTCTGATCCGGCCCACAGACTAACTCTGTGCCACTCACCTGGCCTGCAGGGCCAAAAGTTCAAGCACGAATGATCTGCAAGGGACAGTAATAAGGGCTGCCACTGTTTCAAAGACGATTTTAAAAAGTTGCCACATATTAAATTAGTTTACCAGAATTTAGAAGGTAAAATAAAATGGTAATGTTCCATCTACTACCAAGATGAGGACTTTTACTTGCTATTTCAAATCTGTGATTTACATAGCTTCTATTTATGAAGTAGTCTGTATACTAAACCACATTATATATTGGTTTGTAAAGAGCTCTCTTCCCTATAAAGTACTAAAATGACCACTGTTTATGAATTTACAGAATTTTTCCTGGTCACATTCCTGACTTTTAAAAAAGAGTTGTCAGAAATTAATATCAACATAAAATATTTGAAAAACTTAATTTTCCTTCATAATATCTATTAAATTATATATAATAAAAATCACAATACAAGTCTTTCAAAACATGCCCAGTAATACACAATGAACTTTGACTGTAGTGGACAACATAGTATCTGAAAGCCAAAGAAACCTTTAACTGCTTGATCTTTCTGAAAAGACAGCATAAATCTTGGAAAGAAATATCTCTTTGTCCTATAACAAACTGGGCTAGATATCTTAAAAGCTCTAGGAAAGTGTTCTCTGAAAACAAAGTCTGGTGTATCATATCAACAAAGGGAGAGAATTGTTGCTTTTGAAAGTAAGTGCTGACATTTTGATCAAAATGATTTGCTACTGTCTAAATACTCAAATTCTATCTACTAGCCAGCTACACACTTGTTTTTAAAGCAAGAAGCAAACTACTAAATTCAGCCCAGTAACTCAAATGAACCCAGTCAAATTCCACCAAGGAAGAACTTAATATGCACAAATTTATTTTAAATTGTACTTTCCCTGATCCTCATAAAGCTGTGTGTTATGTGACTATCTTGATATTTTACAGATTGTAAAATAACTGTATCTGCTGTACTTTTATCCATTCAGTAACATTAATCTGAAATTGTTTATAAGTAAAATCTATGTTCAAAATACTTTAAAGAGGTTTTTTTTAATCAAATATACCATTTTTTGTATAAATTATTCATACTGCATAGATGCCAGGTGGAATTAGAAACAAATATTATTGATTTTTTTAAATAGGTATTTATTAGTGAGAAAAGAATATAAACCAGATAAACCCAGCCTCTTGCATCTACACTTCCACTGAAGCATTAAAGCCCAGTACAGTACTTGAGTAGCATGATGAGAATGATTTGAGAGTGGGATTAATTCCTAGTTTTAACATGATCTTTTTTCACCTAAGGCAGTTGAAGAAATTTGGTCCTCTTTTCTTTCAGAATATAAAATCGGGAGTTGATCAGATGGTGGGGGAAGATTAATCCAATAATTATAACGATTGTAGTAGATAGAAATCCTAGATTAAAATTCAGTATAAGATCACAGGAACCTTACATTTCCCACACTACATTTCAGAAATACCTCTGTGGAGACTGTGGATGAATCTTGCAGCATAGAATCTTGCCTATGCTGCTGTTTCTCTATACACAATGCTTGTTCAGTGGTAAATGCAGAAGCAGCAGAGGCAAAGATTAAATCATCTGCTTCTTCTAGGAATGCTCTGCAGAGGGTATAGAAGACATGGTTACTTTTTAATTCTTTTTGTTTCCCAAGAAGGAAAAGAAAGTGATATTCATGCTGGCTGTAGGACATGTGTTCCCTACTATGCGCAGAAGAATGAAACTACATAGGATCATATTCATTTCTTCTTGCTGCTGCTCCATGACAGAATAAGCTTTATGTGGAGGTGAAAGACCAGCTACTGTATCTTGGATGCCCATATATCATAATGAAAGATCCATTAAAAATACATGCACTGATTGATATTGGAAGAAAGGAAAGAACCAGAATTTAAGGTGAAAGACAAGTGGAAGGGAGAAGGTAAGAAGGCAAAAAACAAAGCAAAGCAAAACAAAATGAAATAAAAGCACACACAGCAAGAGCAACAAAAAATGGGGAAAGGTATTGGGTGTGTCTGAACAAGATGTTATGTCACTGTAGTGACAAGCTACAGCAACCTAACTCATTGCTACAGTGCCATAGTGTCAGCAGACACAAACCGAAACGACCCGTGCAGTGCTGTAATGGAAGTTATTGCGTAGTCATGTAGTACTTGCTTAAGCAAGTGCTAAACGACTATATGGTAACAACTGCACAGTCTGGCATATGTGTAGATGTGCCCACTGAGAAGAGACCAACCCCGCACATCTACTTGGGACAGAATTCAACTTTCATCAACATTTGCTATGAGCATTACAAAAACAATACTTAGTCCCTGAAACATGCTGTAAAAATGATTAGTGCTGAGTTCTGTCCTACACTCAGTTTTGGGCTGAATTACCGAACTTTGTAGAACAAACAATTTTCTGAAACTCCTTAGTAGAGTTAGTTTATTTTTATTCAAACTGTTTCTATTGGTTTAGCTGCATTTATACTTAAGGGCTTGTATAGATTTAACTTAAATTTTGTTAATTTGTTTGCATGTCTCTCTCCTTCTTTATTCTGTTGATATATTGCATTCATACATTGTGCATTACCAAGCAAAGGCCATTTGCAGAATAAGACCTTCAGGTCAGATTCATCCCTGCAATGGCTCTGATGTTAATGCACCATCAGAATGGAGTCCCTGATTTGCTTTGGCTTCTGTTGGCCTCTCAGAGCTGGGGAATAAAAAAGGCATAGGTCTGCTCTGGTCCTGATAAACACCCTGACTGCCCAGGACAAATGTGACAAGCAGGGACACGTTGCTGGTAGCATTCACAAATTTGACGGGGAAGATTTATGCCAACAGGCAATGATTAATCAGACCCCAAAACAGTAATCTTCATAGGGAGGGACAATGTCTTCTAAGGACATAATGTAAGATACATATGAATGGTACATATACATACATATAAAGTACCAGTAAAATTTGTAATGTTAAGTTTTATTAGCAAAAACATTGGTATGAACAATGAAAATGTAATGTAAAATAAATACCTAAATCTGAAAACCTTCAATAGAGAATGATGTTGACAGTGATAGCTTTGTGCCTGTAATTTTCAGCTCAAGTGGCAACATGATGAACATTTAGAAGCTGAGCCAAGTGGAAATACAACCAGAAGAACAAGTTGTGTTTGAATACTGTGCTTAAGAAGACTATAAAAACTACAGATTAAACAGGAGTGTTGTAAGACTTTAATTAATTAAAGTTTGTAAATCAGTCTGAAGTCCTTGAATAAAAGGCAGGATAGAAGATGTTACCACATGTCTTGATATTCCAGAACTGCACAATCCATAGCCAGTTTTACTTTTGCATGACAAAAATGCCACCATGCAAGGTCTTTGGGCAAGGAATATCTTTTTAGTAAGTGTTCACAAAGTGTTAGGCACAGTATGGTGCCAATCCCTGGAGGTATTATAATGTATATTCATGCTTATGTGCTAGTGGTGACCTGAGAGCACTGGCAACTGAAAACTTCTGTTTATCTACCAAATAGATATTACTCAGCTAAGAGTAGCATACTTCTGCTCCACTGCTTGTTAATAATGCTGCTCAAACCTGACCTGAAGGACCCCATTTATAAATGAAATACCCGTCCATATGATAGATGTTCCTTCAAATCTAAATTGGTAATCTAGTCCAGAGGCTGTCAGGCAGATCCAGAATAAAAGACAGTGCAGATCTTAAGACAGATATCCACAGTCACCCTGCCAGTTTGATTACAGGGCATCAGGATGAGGTGTGGCCTGCACAAACCCTTAGTGATTCCAGAAAGAAAAGACCAACATAAAAAAAGCTTTTTCTTTCTTCCATCATTTTCCAAACTATAAGAGAGGTGCCATCTTCCTTACCCTGAGGCAGATATTATGGTTTTTGGACATTGAGACTGAGACCGTGTACTGGACCCTATGGAGATTGGTCCTGCCACAGACCAACAGTTGCTGCATCACTGTCACATACAATACTCTGACCCATAGCATTGGGAAAACAAGAGTGAATAACCTACTAGAGATGTTGACACCAGGCTATAAGTCCCTCTAGATTTGCTAAGTTCTCAACAACTCTATACTCCAGCAGTAGCAGACTACAGCTCACTTCAGGGGTATCACAGAGGACCACTGCACAGGTCTTTTGTTGTCATCAGCTAGGTAAGAAGGAGAGCACATGCAACTGTCTCATAGTCTGCCTTGTCTCTTTCAACCTGTTACCTCCAGTCCTCTAATTAACACTATACACTCTTAGAAACAGGGATCACTTTTTGTTCTGTATAGTATCTACAATGGTGTCAAAGGTATATCCTGTGGACCACATCCAGTTCACAGGATTATTCAGCCCCGGTGCAGCTCCTGAGACTGAGGCCTATGGACTGACCCTGCATGCAGAATCTGGGACTCTGCTGTATATGGCACCTGCTGGCATCTGTATGTGGCCTTGGTGAACACCACAAGAAATAAAGGTCCTGGAGCAGGCGCTGTGTGAAGTATGGGCCCTAGAGTGAGCATTGCAGATGCTGGATCAGTCAGGCAGGAGAGGGGATCCATGGGCCCATGCTACTCATCTGGCTCGCAAAGCCGTAAGTTTAATATTCCTGTTATAGGGTCCTAGTTTGTGACTATGGTTTCCAAAGGCGATCCCAATACAAACAAATAACAACTGCTGAAGAAACTATTCTTGTAGCCCAAAGAAAAAGCAATGGGAGAAAAGAAGTGTCACTTGAGAACGGAGAGCCGACTTAAAAAACATACCTCAGAAGAGCGCAAGTGAAATAGCAGCTAAGGAAAGTAGCAGGTATTCAAGGCACACATGCCATTAGAAGAGACCCAGGTGCTGATAGAGGCTTTGTGACAACCACTGCAGGTAATGTCATGTTAGCAACTCCCATTTCAAATCCCCATTTCCACCCCCACCCTCCATTTCCTCTTAGAAATCCCAGCTCCTGGAGTCCTGTGATGATGCGAGGATGCTCCTCACAAGCTTCTGTTCTCACCCTTTCAGAGCAAACCAACAGAACACAAAATATGCCCAAACGAGAAGGGAGCTAAAAACCAACAAATCTTCAAGAGTGAACTAGACCTTCATCTTGCTGGGCTCACCAGCCCCCCCAGGTGTCTTCCGTGCTTGGTGCACCCCACGATCTTCCGAGGGCCTTCCCCTCCATGAGGTGACCTGGGCGGGGTGGGGGCTGTGTCACTATGTTCAAGTCTATTTCAGGCTGTTGGGGAGGTGTAGCAGGGGTCAGAGGCCTCTGCTCCCAGGCAGCTACTTCTGGAAGGGGGCGGGACCCCGTCAGGGGATGAAAAGCCGCGGGGGCGAGGGGCAAACCAAGCCCCTTCCCGCCCCCTCAGGGCAGAGGGCGGGGGAGGGGCAGGGCACCCCGCGGTGCGTGACGGAGCGAAGGGCGAGGCGCGCCCCACACACCCACAGCCGGGCGGGGGCGCATGCGCTCAGGTGCGGCGCTGCCCCGCCCCTCCCCCGCGAGAAGGCGGCGGGCGGAGGGTGCGGATTGGACGCCGCGCCTGTCAATCTGGGGCCCGCCCCGCCCGACAGGCCGCGGCGCTGGGGGCGGGGGGAGGGGAAAGGAGGCGAGGAAACAAAAACAATCGCCCGGGCACCGCCATCTTGGCTCCGTTCTCCGCACCACGCGAGTGAATGGGTAGCTATGAAATTACCACGGGGGCGCCGCAGGGCACGGAGGGCCGCTCCGACCTGCCTGGGGGGCCCTAGAGCCGGCGCCTGCCCCTCGCCAGCCCCTCGGCCCCGCGGCGTCGGGGACAAAGTTGGTGGGCGCCGCCGTCGCGCCCGGGAGCCCAGACGGTTAAGCGCGGCGCCGGAGCTGGGCGCGAGTCGCGGGCAGAGCTAGGGCCGGCCGGGGGCGCTCGGCGAGGAGCTGGTCCCCTCCTCCGGCGGGGGAGCTGGGCCCCCGGCACAGCCCGGCCCGGCCCGGCCGGTTTCTCCGCCTCCGCGCCCAACACAGCGCTCGGGGGGATCGTGCTGCCGGCCATGCAGCGGAGAGCGAGCGGGCCGACGTGACGGCAGGAGGGAGGCAGTGAGGAGCTGCGGACGCCCGGGGGGATTTGCTCGGCTTGTCCCTCGCTCCCGGGGCGGCTCCGGCGGGCCCCTCGGCGCTATTCAAAGCCAACTTCCATACGGCCCACGTGTGCGCGGTAGCGCGGCTCGACCGGGCAGGCGGGCTGCTGGCCGGCCTCGGCGGCTCGCTGGGGTTTTCTTCTCGGACGCTGGTGGCTCCTCGCCTGAGCACTACACACTGCGGAGCCGAAGACAGCTGCTGGCTGGTTGCAGCCCAGCCCTCCCCAGGATGCTTTTCGGAGCTTGACGGGGGAAAAAGGAGTGGAGCTGTATTCTTGACAGTTAATTATTTCTCTTATATAAAACAAAACAGCAAAGTCAACGGTTTCCCCCGTGAACTTTTTCTAAATGGATTCTTAACGTGCTTTTATGAAGTGCATTTTGCCACCCTTTGTACAGAAGCCAAATGACACCTGTATTTTGAATTACGTTTCCAAATATACACATCCCCCCTGTACTGTGGATCTCTCCAGACAGAGCTGGAGGGGCCGTCAGTCTCTCAGAAAAATCCGGTTTTACTATTTTACGAACGCTCTCCTCTCCACATCTGTTGCTTTAGATTGCTTTATAACTGGTGTGTAAAAAAGAAAAAGAAAAAAAAGGGGGGGGGGATTTTCTACTTGGAAGACCCAGGAACCTGGCTGCTTAGAAACATCTCTATATTCTAAGTGTATTTGGAAAATGGGAGCTGCTACCAAGTTGGCGTTTGCTGTTTTTCTTATCTCTTGTTCTTCAGGTGAGCAAAACTCCTTTTTATTTTTTCTACCATTTAAATTGATAATTGTGGAGTCCAGCTTGCAAACTTCAGCTGACTCTCGATCCTGTCTGACTTAGTAACTGAGGTGATGGAGTGGCTAGGGATGAAAATAGTGACAGTCGCCTTTTTGTGTTCATTAGCCTTGAGATTCTGTCATCCAGCATTTCCAGTGTACGTGGCCTGTGATTTTTTTTTTCAGTTGTTGCTATGTTAACTGTACATTTTCTTTGCAAACTACTGATTTCAAAGTTGACTGACTGTATGGTAGGTTAGTTGCATGTTTTTGTTTAAAACATTTTAAGAAAATGCGTGATGAGACAATATCTAACTTCTTGTAGGTCTCTTATTTGGAATAGTTAGTGGTGAGCTTCAGTGTCCTGTAGTGGTGTTTAAAAATAGTTACTATTCTGAAAGTATTAGCTAGTGATATATAGATGCACATGTACACAAGGGCAGGCTTTTAAATTGCCCCATAGAATATTTTGCAAAACTTATCTTTCTGAGGTCTAATATGTGGTGCTTCTTTTAACTTTACATTTGAAAATCTACTTTGAAATGGCTGCTCTTAATTGTATGGGAAAAATGTCTGAGAACTGGAGGCTTGTCAAAATACTTTTTTCATAGCAACCAGTGGTTGGAAGAATTGCTTAATACCATTTCACTCACTGGGAACTCAGCACTCCCACAAAAGGCCACATTCATCTACTAATCCTGGATAGCATAACTGATCTGAAATCAGTCTTAAATTTCCAACCCGTTATGTAGCTGACTTCTTAACCCTCTGTTCAGTATAGTGTGTAAAAGTGGAATTGCCTAGTACTCTTATGGTTCTTCCAGTTGGCTTCATCTAGTCACGTTTTCATTTTATTTTCTGTATGTAGATGGCTTGCTTTCTATACCAAAGTGTTCTTAAATTGAAACTCTAATGTGTAGGATTCTGCTGAATGGTACATTTCCTTGTGGTTATTAAATGGATAGTCTAGTCTTGTGTCTGTAATGTTATTGATCAGTTCTGTGTGGGCTGAATGTGCTGTGAAATGGTGATCACTGCCAGAAATTAACCAAAAGTATCATGTCTGTTTAAATGGAAGAACACATTAAAGACAGCAGGACACTTTTTAATGTCAGATAAAAATGATACCAGTTGTTTTCTTGTTGGTTTTTTTTCCCCTTCCTAAATGAAACACAGTAGCCTTCAGGGAAGTGGTTGAAGCCTTTTTTGTCTTTCAGTGAAAGTTTGGCATGTAACATTGAGTAATAAAGCTATTATCTTTTTAAAAACAACTTGTTCTTGAGTTCAGGAGTTTCTTTTGTTGACATTTTGAAATGACTTTTATGCTCATCAAGTCCTCTTTATTTCTTCCTTCCTTCCTTCCTTCCTCACTTCATTACTATCATCCTACTGCCTCAGCGACGGAGCAGTTCTCATATACCTATCTTGCTTACCTAATCAGTCACAACTTAAACCACACCACAGTCTTCTCTAGCATGCTTCTGGCCACTGTTGTAATTGGCAGCAAGAGAACTGATGTTAAATATTAATCTTGTCTACTCTAGCTCAGGAAATGGAAACACCAGAAAACTAACTCGTTAAATTATGGAATACAGTTCATATTAATTGTATATCACTGTTTTCCAGACGTTATGAATATTTTGTAACGTATTATTTTCTACAGATTTATGGTATTGCTATGGTTCACAATGTGTGTAGTTAAAAATCCAGCACAATGGTGCAATCATGAGTGTTTTTGGTGTTTCTCGTGTTTTGTTCTGTTTTAAACTGTGAAGTGAAAATGCGACTTCTTCCACCAATGCAGTTGAGCAATCTGGATTGAAAGGCATTTCTGCTTAAAACTCTTTCATTCAAGTAAGTTGGCCACTATGAAGGGATTTCTGTACTTAATTCTAGCGTTGCAATTTGTTTTGTTTCCTGTGTTTGCATGTGTTCAGCTCGCATCAGATTACATTTTAATTTAATAGCTTTGTCTACAACCACTTGCTAAAGTTATGCATGCACAGACTATTGGTATTAAATCTCCTTATGTAAGTGAAAACTTTACCCTCTCCTTCCTTCTAGTTAGCACTGGGACAGAGCATCTAATTTGCATTACTAAATACAAATTACCATTTTAAAACATTGGGTATATGTGGAACATTTTTGATTGCTTGGCTTTTTCTGTCTCCATACAAACTCAATTAACTGCCAAGGAAATAGAAATACCATTCCATTTACCATGTTTATTAGAGATGGACACCCTTTTCTTCTATCTACCTCCACACTTTCAAGTAAATGTTAACTTAGTGGCTTCTAGATAAAAGGAAAATCAGGAATGTACCCATCAGAACAAACTCCAGACAGTAAGATGTTAGATAAATAATTAAACAACTATCCTGCCTGAAAGTTTCCAGCATGTTCTTTCATGTGCTTTATGCTTAAATGTGTGTGTACTATTGGCAGTTTTATGCACTTCTAAAAAACAAAAGAAAAAAGTGGAAGAACTAACATGGGGCCTTAAAATTGCTTTGTACAAATCCCTTAGTATGAATTATTTACTAAAAAAAATAACATTCTCTTACAAAATACTGCTTTTCATTTAACTTGAAGATCAATTGCAAAATATTTCTAAAACATAAAGGTTTGGGGGTTTTTTTGAATTTTTTTGTTGTTAGCTGTTTTTGACACTTTGCTTTTTAAAAAATGAAAAAAGAGTTTCTAGTATGTGCAACCATATGCATTTTGGTGCCTTCTCTTTCACCTTTTACTGAAGGGCCCACCCCAAGTTTTATAGTCTATAATCCAGATAATCAGTTGTAGTGTTAATGATTTTTGTTTTGAACTGCTTGTTTAAAAAATACTTGACTCAATTGCTCTAGCCTTCACTTTGTTGACACAAATGATGTCATTTTGATATTTCTCCAGTCATCAAGCTTTTATAAAAAAAAAAAAAAAAACCAAAACAAGTCTTCAATTTCTTCTGTTTAATTTAAACAAAACTAAACCTTTTACACTTTAAGTGTTACTGAGATGCAAAAAAAACCTAACAAAGAGGTGCTGTCTCAATTATGTTCTCTTTGTAGCTCTCACAGGTCAGTCAATTTGTGGGGAGTATCTTAAGTCATTTTGGCAAACAGAATGATAGTTTAGAAATTCTTCTCCAGTATCATCAAAGTCCCTCCTACGTAGGCCACTCAGCTCTTTCTCTTCTTTTCTCCACCACATCTTTGGTGAAAATACAAACACTTTTGCTAGATACTAAAGGACACTATAGTAAACAATCTAAAATACTGCTAAAACTTTAGGGCAGAGTTGTGAGCTTTTTTTTCTGGAAGAGCTGAAAATAATCAAAACATTCTTTGTAACAAGTGTGTAGAGTGGTTCAAACATAAAAGGATGTTTTTCCCCCTTTTGGTATTACTTAATCCTGAGTATTACTCATGAATTGTTTCTAGTGATATGCTTCCTGTAAGCAATCCCTGGTTAGTGGTAGAAGCTGCCTAATCACCTCTTTATCTGTGATAAAATGAGTAAACATTTTAAAGATGAGCTAAACACTTAACAGTGACACAGGGTCCTTTATGCTTAAACAGCAGTAACCACGCACTGTTTTTTGAAGTTCATCACTAGTGGAAAATATTCCTAACCAGCTTTCTGGCAATGCTCATAACAGGGTTTGTAATCGTGTTTAACAGAATTTTCCAGTATAACTGTGACTCCATAAGTATGATTTATACATTAGATTAAAGTACTATCATAGCCTTGTATTGATGTTTTAGTCATATTTGGAAATGGTACAACAGACTTTGTGAGAGGAGTTACCGTATCATATCTTCCAGTTGTTTAAAACTGTTGTCCATATTGGGCATTTTGGCATTACAAATTGCATTAACAGCAGTTCTGGCAGAACTGTGCTTTAGGACCATTTAATGGATGCAGTTGTAGCTAGTTTTGTTTTTATTCCCATATATTTACTATAAATACAAATGTACTTTTAAAAGGAAGAGTTTTAGAAGACATGTTTGCAGATGCGTGATGACATGATGGCTTCTCTATGTTTGAAGCAAAGTCACTGTTATAATATGTTGCAACTGCCAACGAGTAACTACTATAATCTTTGAATGGTATAGTACAGCAGTGGAAAATTATTTGAGCTCGAGGGTCACTTAATGAGTTTTGATGAACAATTCCCCCTTCTCCACCCAAGAGGGAGGAGGGGGTGTTGTGGAGAAATACCAATATATCCTATCTGGCCCACTGGGAGCCTGAGGGCTGAAGACTGCACTTATGCTGCTCTGCTTTGCTGTGCTGCATCTGGGCTGGGCCACACAACATGCAGATTCGTCCGTCCCCTTGCCTGGCTTCCTGTTGGTGCTGCACAACCTTGGCACCACAGCCATTGGCAGCTGGACCCGCACAGGACAGGTCATGATGCAGCACTCCTAGTAACTGTCCTGCCTGCTGTGATGATCTGCTGCTGCGCTGCACCAGGAAGGTTGGGGCAGCTGCCCTCAGCTGAACCCCCTCCCTGCAGCTGGCATGGACTTACTAGTGGTGCCATGACGCGAGTGGCTCGTCACGGCAGACACAGATGGGCAGGACAGCTACTTGGCATGTTGCATTGTGCCCTGTCCCATGCAGGCCTGGTTGCTGGCAGCCACAGTGCCAAGAGTGTGCAGGCGAAGCGCTTCTAGGATGCATGGGCAAAATGCGGACCACCAGGCCATTCTATCCAGCCTACGGCGCCCCTAAAAAATTTAGAAAAGTAACAGTTGTCTGCCCCTGGCTGCCTGTCATGTGGCCCTTGATGGCTTGCCAAAACTCAGTAAGTGGCCCTCCACCCAAAATAATTGTCCGCCCTGCTGTAGGAAGCAGGGTGGGGAGGGGAGGGGCAGAGAAATCTGTGCTTTGCCTGGTCAATGCCCTGCCTCAGCTGTGGGCACAGTCCTCTTTCCTCAGCTTCTGAAGGCAGCTGCTAGGCCAGATTTTGCCCACCCCTAGTATAGTAGCTTTCAGTCTGATCATGCTAGCTGGGTTAATTATTCCCTTCAGCTTCTAAGCGTTATCCCTGCTCATTCTGCTAAAAAGATCCTTGGGGCTTCTTCATCTTGGTTTGCTTACAGATGACAACGGTAAAAAAACAACTGTTTTAACATTACTTTACTTGGAAGTTAGAGTGGATTAGTTTCTTCCTGCATAAGTGATGCTATTAAAATCTAAGATATTTTAAAATGACTTTCTTTTCCATCTCACTCTAAAAGATCATTTTATCATCTCTTTAATATTTGTTTCCCTTATGAAAACATTCCCTGAAACTTATTGGCTCTTGTTTGAACTTTGTGCTTTTTGTTTTAGAGCAGTCTTACGGAGCTTCTGTGTCTCTTTTTCCTCCTTGAACATGAAGCTACATAGTAAAAACAATGGCTTTTGCTTTTTATGTGGAATATTTGGGAGGCAAATGAGATGGAGGACAAAATATGAAATCTAGTCTTGTAGAAAACATTGTGACTTGGAACTCAGTTTTAATGGTTTCCAAGATAAATGGTCCAGTACTGGTTAGCGGACACAATGGTAGAGTTAATATGGGGTGGCAAAAGGTAGCAGTTGGATGAGGTTTCATTTACGCTACACAGTTCTGCTGGCACAATACCACCGCTTCTTTCAGCTGACAACAGCTGTGGTCACTTTTTTTTTTTTTTTATCCTTCTGCCCTCTTTCAGCTTCAGAGGGTGGTAATGGGATTATTACCATTGACTTAGTATTTTGGGAGAAGGAAAGGTGTGTTTTTTCTTTTATACCTACCTCAAGGTTAGTAGAGATTTATACTTTTTCAAAAAGTTTGTAACATCTGCCATCTGGGAGGAAGAAGATACTTTTTTGTGGTGTTTTGTTTCCTTTTCTTTTTCTGCTTCATCTCCTTGTACATCTGCATCCTGTAGTTCAACCTTTTTTAACAAGTGTATCCCTTCTGTCTCAAAGTTTCAGCTCATGTACCCCTCTATAGTTTTTCTTTTTTAATGTTACCAATTATGTGATATAAGGCAGGGTACACAAACTAACATTAAATGCATTATTAATATATGCATTAACTATATTATAGTTATGCCACAACAGTTTGGGCTGGTAAGTCTGTTGTGAGGGAAGGGTGGGAGGGGAGGGCATCTAGAGGCCCCCACAGTGAGGGAGGAAGTAGGGCAGGCGCTGCACAGTGTGTTTATCGGCCACATTATTGGCCACATCAGCCCAAAAAAGCTGATTGCTGATACTGTCACTTCTTTTCCTTGTATCAGTGCCGATCTGATATGGGACTGATGTATCGGTGCACCTCTAGTAATTTTTTTCTCATTCATTCTGTGTACCCCCTGTGACCTTTTTAAGTACCCCTGCTTGACCACTGCTGTAGTGTCTTAGCAGCTATACCAGAACCCTTTGCTTGTGAAAAACGGACAGCTAGATTATCATGCTTTGCTTCTTCCCACCACCTTTTGAAGGTGATCCTTTCCATTAGTGCTTCCTTCTATCCTGAATTTTCTGATGCACCAAGCATGCAAGTAATGTATTTACATTTTATTTATGCCAGCGCAGTTCTGAGTAAAGCCAGTACAACCTGGAAACTTGTTGACTTCATCATGCAGCAGTAGATGCACTGGGATTTTCTGTCTGTAGTCTCCATGAGGTCCGACATTATGTCAGTTTGAAAGGTTTTTAGTAACTAAAAGCTGTACCCTTTTTCACGTTTTTACCAGTATTTAGAGTTGAGCATCGTGGATTAATTTTAAGTAATATGTATTAAACCGAATTTAAAATCAGTACAAAGCCTTGTTTTAAACCTTACAAAGGCTTATTATTTAAATTGGTAATCACCATTTCTTATTTTACTTCTGAACTCTTTCCCAGAGAGATGCTGTGTCTTATTGGTTGATAACCATTAAAAAATAGATTTGCAATTGTTCATACAGCTTCCACACAGTTCAGTTCTAGCTAGCCAGGAGGCTATGCTGTACCTATACTTGCTTTAAATATCTTGTACGTTTCATCAGTGTAGTTGCATTGAGGAAAAGTCATTCATTATTAAATCTTGACTGATCTATTTTTAAAGAAAATAAATAAAACTGTGCTTTGTATCATCCTATCTTGATGGGTCAGGTAGGTTTCAAGCTTTTAATAAATTTATTAATTTAAGTGACCTTAAATGTTTTTGATACATAAACGTATAACTAAACATAATTTGAGTTCAAAATTTATCTAGTGAGTAAATAAAGTATTATTTGTAGTTTGTAAATCAAACTCTTGCTTCTGTCCTTTAAGATTTTAGAACTAGTAAAACACTCTTGCACCTTATAAAACAACTTTTCAGCTCTCAATTGGTTTTGCAGTTTTGAATAAACTAATCTTTCAAGAGTATTTCCTGAATAAACTGAAATAAAGAAAGATAATATAATATTCTCTTTGCCACTGCAGAAGAGGTTACTCCCATCAGCAACTGGTTTAGTACTTTTGTGAACTTTATTTCCAGGTGCTTAGCCCGTAACTTCCAGTTTTAGTTTCTTTAAAACTTCCTCTGCAGTTTTGTTCCAATGCAGTTATTTGTCTTATACATATTATTTTATATCAAAATTTAAACTTTTAAAGATTTAGGCCTTAGTATGATACATGCATTTTAAAAAAATATTTGAAATTATGACAATGGTATTTGGTCTTAGTGGAACCATATTAAGCGGTTGACTAAGTCTTAGAAACATAACTTTTCAATAAATATTGCTTTCTCAAATTTTCCCTTTTCTCTTGTTTTGTTCTTCTCTGCTCCCCCTGCAAAAGTAACTGTTTTTATATCTGTGGTTTTATATCTGTGACTTTCAACCTGTGTTCTGTGGACCGCTGGGTGTCTACAGATTGTCTGAGGGGTCCGTGAAAGATGACTACGATCAATGAAAAGTATGTGGTTATACACACTTACAATTCAAAGGGGTGCACACCTCCGTTTAAAGTTTCAAAAGGGGTCTGCATTTCCTTTCAGAGTTTGGTTTTTTTTTTTGTTTTTTTTGTTTGTTTGTTTCGGTTTTTTAGGGGTTTGCAAATAAAAAAAGGATGAAAACCACTGGTTTAGATTTATCCACTTCAGATGATAATATATATGTTCTTTTTTTAGATATGGAAAAAGTAAAGCATGATCAAAGTCACAGTAGATTAGGAGGCTGGTTTTTTTGTTTTTTTTTAATATAATCACTCAATAAATAAAGAAGTTTTTGTTTTTGCTTTTGTTCTCTTGCAGTTTTAACTATAGATCAGAGACATAGTTTTTATTTATTTTTATCTGCACACTTATGTCTTACTGTATTTAGGGAGGCTTCATACTCATTTCTGTGGTGATCTTTCCTTTTCAGTGGGGATTATGGAGGGTCACTCCTAAACTTTTAATTGTTAGATATGTGGCACAGGCTCATGAGAAATTAGGACTGGAAGGGACCACATACATTCAATCCCTGCTGAATACAGGATCATCCTTGACTAAACCATTCTAGTCTAATGTCTGTTCAAACTAGGGACGTGAAAGATTAAATGATTAGTTGTTTAACTGATAAGCCCAGTGATAATCGGTTACTTTGAGTTATTATTTAGCACAAGACTGGGTGCAGTCTGGCAGGGAAGGGGGAGAAGGGAAGCCATGTGGTGCTCGAGCAGAAACTGGAAGGTGGTAGGGGAGGCACAAGGGAAGGAGGAGTGAGGGGGAAGGGGGCCCTCACTTGAGGTTAAAGAGGAAAACAATGGCAGTCCAGTGACTCATCAGTTAAGCAGTTAGCTCCGGGGCAGGCAATTAATTCGGCTTAATGAGTATGGGTGAGGTATACGGCTGTCAAGGGCTGCAAGGGCAGCCCCTGTCCCGTGATGGGTGTCCCACCCCCTGGTTGCAATCTTAGGACTGGAAGTCCTACCTCGAACCCCTGACCTTTGCCACCAGAAGTCCCTCTGCTTTCCCTGGTAGTACTCCGAGGCCGGGGGGGGGGAGGTGCTGCTATCTTGAAAGCAGAAAAAAACCAAATCGTATAACAAAAAATCAACTGTCTACTATAATTTACTTTAATTTTTTTTTAAATATATTTCTTTTTGTCCTGATTTGTGTGTGTTTGCATAGTGTATTTAAAAGCAATTGCGCAATAACTTAAAATACAGCCCCACTCTTGTATATTGTGTGCAGGGTGTTATGTGGGGGGGTGTGGTTGGGGAGTGGATGTGGGGGGTGTGAATGGGTATGGGGTTATGTGGTTGGGGTGGGGACAGTGAGAGGGTATGAGGTTTTGGTGGGTGGGATGGAAGTGCGTGTGGGAGGGTATGTTTGGGGGAGAATGGTGGTGGGTTGGGGTTAGGTTCTTGGAGTCCCTGGGGCTGCATGTAGTGGTAGTGAGCAAGGCCAGCACCATCTGGCCTTGTAGCGCAAAGTTCCCTGTGCTTCCTCCCTGTTCCCTGGCTGCTTGTTCATAGGTGCTTCATCCCTCTTGGCCTGTGGTTTCAGGTGAGCTGCGTTGCTCCCAGCAGCACCCATGTTTGAGCTGCTGTGTTATCATTTAACCAATATAATTCGAGTAGGTTAAGTGGACAATTTTGTTATTAAATTATAATTACATCCCTAGTCTAAACTGCTCTTAAAAACTTCCAGGAATGGAAATTCCATAGTTTCTCTAGGTAGCCTGTTCCAATGCTTGACAGCCCGTGTAGGTAGAAAGCTCCTGCTAATTTCCAGCCTGAATTTCCTCTGCTGCAGCTTAAGATCATTGATTCTAATCCTGTCCCTTACAGCTGCTGAGAAAAGTCCTTCCCCATTCTCTGTCACTCTTTGAGTATTTGAAAACTGTTATCAAATCCTCCTCCTTCTTCTTGTCTTCTCTTCAGAGTAAACAATCAAGTTCTTCCTAAAACTTTTGTTGCTCTCTGGATTCTTCCTATTCTGTTCACATTTTTCTTGAAATATGGGACCCAAAACTGGAAATGGTACTCTGGGTCAGGCCTTAACAGTGCTGAGTAGTGGAAGAATCTCTTCCCTTGACTCTGCACATGACACCATATTAATACAACCCAGTGTGCTGTTGGCTTTTTTGCAGCGAGAGCACGCTTGATGCCTCATACTTACTTGATAGTCCACTCTCGCCCCTAGGTCCTTCTCCACAGTACTGCAGCCTAGTTATTCATTCCTCAGTCTACATTTGTGCATGTAATTATTTTTTCTCAAGTGCAGGAGTTAACACTTGCCCTTCTTGAATTTCATGTTTGGTGTTTGGACCATTTCTCCAGCCTGTCATTCTGGATACTAGCCCTACCTTCCAGAGTGTCTGCAACTCCACCCAACCTGGCATCATCTACCAGTTTACTAAGCATGCACTGTCCTGTTTTTCAAATCATAAATGAAGATGTTGAACAATACTGGACCTAGGACAGATCTCTGAGGAATCCTAGTTGATTAAGGTCTCTGAAATTTGTCAAATACCAATTGCTTCAAAGTGTTTCTTCTATTTTGTTTACTATCTTGTTAAGTTTAAAGTTGAACCTTTATAAAGGTTGTTCAAGTAGTTGTAGTGATGTGTAGTTTGATTTTTGTTTGTGTTTTGAAAACTTAGATCCGTTTTGATGTTTATAGACATTTTTAAGACCAAGTTATTAGATAATTTAAATACACCTGAATCCTTTTATCAAATCCTTTTATCCTTTTATGAATTTTAGAATTACCTTGCTGCTTTGGTGGGCGGAAAAAAAGCCCTCTCCTGTCTATGTAAGCAACCTACAGCAATAGAGGAAGTGGCATAATTGATTAGGTTCAGTACTGTGAAATGCTACTGTAAACCTAAAAAGGGTGATGGTGGGAGAAGTCTTTTACTTGAAGTGTTAGAGTAATGTAGCTGTGGTAGTCCAGGAAATAAGAGGGGCAAAGATTATTGTGGGTGATGGCTTTAATGGGCCAGTTACATGGTTGGGATAGAACATGCAGTTGGGATATTATAGTAATAGTCTCCTAGTTACAGTAGTCTTGGTCACTGTTTGTCATTTATTACATATAGATGCTTTTGAAATGTAGGTGGTGGGTATCTGTTTTAAGTTTCAAAGGGGTTTGTTTATGTTTTCATGTCTCTTAGTTTCAAGGCACTAAGCCTATTAGAACTGTATAGAATTGACCCAGATTGTCATTAAACGTGTATAACAAATCTGACAGTATTTTGATTATGAAGGTACTTTAAGCTGAAACTAGAATAGGGCAAGTTATTGACTATAATTTGTGTGGTATAATTAGTGAATTTCAGAGCGGTCAAGGTGACCAGTTTTTTGCTTTGCAGATTAGCCAGAAATTATACTATTATTTTTTTAGATTTGGTCCAAGAGAACATAGCAAGGCTGATCCGTAAACCATGGTTTTAGAATCAAGAATTCTCTACATATTAACTTGATGGAGACATCACTTTCACGCACTAATAGTTTCATGATTATCTTTCACATTTTCTATTGACAAATGGTCAGTTTTTTATTGTTAAAAACAAAATACATAAACAACATTAGACAAGGCATTAGAGACTTTATTGAAAGAAAGCTGCAGATAATGATGACAAGAAATGGCATGACTTTGAGTACCGAGCAACCAAGTTAAAACTCAGGAGGCAGTGGTTGAGTGTTTTGGCACCAGAGAGAGAAGCATCTCTCTTATGCATGGGCATTCTGCCCTAGCAACCCTTGAGAGATGACACTAGCCGCATATCTCTGGCATGGTGATTGACCAAATTCATAAGTTTATCAGAGACTTTTTATATTGGACAGTCTGTTTGGACGACTGGAGTTTTATGTCCAGTTTAGGGTACCACGGTTAAAGAAAGATTGGACCCTGTTAGAGTACATAGAAAAACAAAAAAAGATGAGAAGTCTAGAAAATATGAGCTGTGGTGACCATTTGAAATTTATTAGGTTTGCTTAGCTCAGATAAGAGAAGATTTGAGACGTCAAGTACTGCAAAAAGGGGAAGGGTAAACGTTTCCTGTTCTGTCCCCAGCCTTTATGGGTAATTAGCAGACTTCAACAACAATAAGGAAGGTTTAGGTTAGATACTAAAAACGTTTCTAACTGTAGTTATAGATAACCATTGCAGTTGAAAAGTTGTGGGATCTCTATTATTGGAGGCCTTTAAGAGTAAGTTAGTCCAGTCTGTCAGGGGTGGGTTTGGTATAACTTACCACAGGGGATTCCCTCTAGGCAGGGTTCAGTGGTAGAATTCTTGTCTGCCACACAGGAGACCCCAGTTTAATTCTTGGACACTTAAAAAACCAGCCATGGAGGCACCAAACATCTGGACTCGGTTTGGCCTTTGGATTATGTCTCAGTGGCTTAAAGGTGGGGATGGAGGGTCTGGGCAGCCTCCACTCCTCCAAAACTCCTGCCTAGGCATATGCATCGAAGGTCTGAGTGACCTCATGTCTGTTTTTCATATGTAGCTGGGAAGGTCCTCACCTGCATTCTCCTCAATCAACTCTATTTCTTGCTGAGGAGGAAATACCCAAGTCGCAGTGTGTTTTCAGACCACTTAGAAGGTAGGCTAGATACGATCTCTGTTGCTAGACAGCAGCAGGAGAATTGCTGTGAGCAACACCAAGATATTTACGTGACCTTTATTGACCTGGCTGCAGCATGTGAATCAACCAGTAGAGGCCTGGTGAGAGATGCTGATGAAATTTGGATGCCTACCAAAATGTGTTGCCTTTATCCTGCTCCTTCACAATGACAATCCAACAACCGTCCTAAGTAATGGCTTGGCAACAGACCCCTTTACTATTAGAACTGGAGTTCAACAAGAATGGGTGATTATACCAACACTCTTTTCCATCTGTATTCTATCGATTCTGCATGTCATTGCTGATGGGCTTCCATCTGGAGTCAAGCACCCAATATCACATGGACTGGAATCTCTTTAACATCAATTGGTTAGTTACGTTCCAAATCCAAGATAAGCAACACATCCATTGGAGATCTTCAGTACATTGACAGTTGTATTGTGTGTACCCCTTGAATTGAAAAGCTCCAGGTCACTCTTGATTGCTTCTGTGGAGTGTATGAAATGCTTGCACTTGATAAGCTTTGTGAAAACCAAAATACAAATCCATCCCAAACCAGCTAGCTGCTCTTCTGTACATAATAAGAGGGCAGTCCTTGGACACTGAGTTATTACCCTTACCGGGGTAGCTGCATTTCCCAAAAAGTAAACATAGATGACAATATTCAACAATGGATAAAATCTGGCAGTGTTGTCTTTGGATGCCTCTGAAATCATGTCTTCGATGATTGTGATATCAGGAGCCAAACCAAACTTCCCATCTACCAGGCTGTTGTCATCCCTATCCTGTTGTATGGGTGTGAAACTTGGATGATGCATCAGCAGGGATCCTAGTTTTCTCTTTTTAAAAAAAAGCCCCAGTTTTCTGATTTTTTAAAAAACCTTGAACTCTACCACACACACAAATGGCAAAGGCATCAAAGATATACCCATAATGTGTGTGTGTGTATATATAGGTATCAGTTGAATACAATGTTTTACTGATATATTTACAACTTTAAAGCAATTTGGAAGACTACCAGTGCCTCAGTCATTAAAAGAGACAGACAAGGTTCATTAAAATTTAATTCAAAATACAGTAAAATCTGTTATCCTGCATCTCCCTGGTAAGGGGATTACCAGTTATGTAAACATTCTGGTTACCTGAAAACCCCTGCTGGGGGGTTTCAGATAACATGGAGCCGGAGTGGGGTGTGCAACAGTTGTCTGCACAGTGGCGGCAGCATGTGGTAGTGGGTGGTGGCAGACACTGCTGTTACATTCAACGCCTCCCTCCACGCACACATCTGGCCAGCCAGCCGGAAATCCTTGTTAATGGAATTTCCAGTTAGTTAAATGCTGGATAGTGGAGATTTTACTGTACCTATATATTTTTGTGTTTGGTTGTTCTATCCTGGAAAGCTAGAGCTGTCTCTGTCCCCTTCAGTCACCAGAATGTGCGTCTACCCCTGCTGCTTTGTGGGACTGAACAGCCCTGATATGCTGGTACCCTGTCCTTGCCATTGACCCTTACTCATAGCCTGACAGGCCCACCAGCTATACTGGTGCCCCTCACTCTGGAGCCTTGGTCTTGCACCTCCCCTAGCCCTACTGGTGCCCCTCTGCCCTCATTTCCCAGGTTTGTTTCCTTTAAGGGGCAAAATCCATCACACAGACACATACACCTCTCTCTCCACCCCTTTCCTCCGTGGCCCAGTGCTCCACGGTTTGGTAATGCAGTTGGAAGCCACATGGTGTGGCGGCAGGGAAACGGCTGGAGGTGAGGTGGGCCTGGGCTGCTTGGTCCTGCTGTGGGCTCTCCCTGGGTCCTACTGCCCCTGGCGCCTGTCATCTTTTACAGGCAGCCAGGAGCAAATAAATATTTATTCTCTAAATTTTTTAGGGGCCCTGCAGACCAGATAGAATGGCTGGCAGGCTAGCTGCGGCCTGCAGGCCATATTTTGTTCTCGCCTTATCTAAGCTTTCTTTAGAACTGAGTGGGTCTCTATTGTAAAATTGAATGGTTAGTTTTCAAATGGCCTGCTACTGCCAACTTTGAGGATTGTATTTATGCTCCAGAATACTCTTTCAGTTGACTTGAATGACAGTTTTGAAGTTTTGTAGCATCAGGTATGCATTATGGGGTGTGTTATGGTCTGAGCTCACTGATGAGGTCAAGATGCAACCTGTAATTTACTGACTCAGTTAAGGTGCCAGAGCACCCTGAGGTGCCTTGAGACCCATTCAGAGTGTGCTGTGGGGTGCCACACAATGTTAACACCACAATCATTTGCACGAAATCCTTGCAGGATAAACCCAGAGATTTCAGAGGGGAATGCATGGTGTCAAAATCATTCTGACCTGGTTATGTCTTTGCAACAGAAGAATTTGCTGTAGTATTTTTCTACAGACAGAAAAAAAAAACTAGTGAAAGCTAAGAGCTGTCTTTTTCTAAGGGTACCTTGAATGTAACAGGGTTGAAAACCACTGCAGTAATCCCTTGAAGATGGAGAGAAAAAGAGAGAGAGGGCGAAAAAAACATTGGGATCATGCTGCTGCCTGGCTTCTTGGAAATGGTGCAGGCAGGATCCATTCAAACTAATTTTTTTAACTACGGAGAAAACTAGTATGGAAGATGCAGTTGTAGATAATGGGCAACTAAACGCCACATAGTAGAGGCCTTTGGTCTTGATTTGAAATGATGGCTTAAAGCTACTTTAAGCTATCTGAAGATGTATCAGACATCTCTGATTTATGTATGGCTCGTTATCAAACTTATTTTCAGTTGTAAAATGAGAAACCTTTTTTTCTAATGAAAAGCAACAATACAGTACCTGCAAACATTCTAAAACCTTTTTGCAGGCTAGCGAAGTCATGATCTAGTAATTTTTTGTACCAGTAGTACCTAGTAGTAATGTGCCTTTTTCTTGTTTACAGTGCTCTGACTTCAGTTACATTTCTGGCAACTTTTTTTTCCATGTAGGCAAGCTGTTAGTAAGTGATTCCATGGATTTTCCCCCCTTCCCTCAAACTCAACTGGCACCCTTGTCTATAGTTAATTTTGTGCTGAGTCTCATTTCAAAAGCTGGGTTTTGTGGTTAAAACCATACAAACTGATTTAAGAAGTATAATACCTAAGGATCATTTGTTATGGTAAATGAAGTGCTGTACCTTTACCTATATTCATTCAAAAAGATTAAAGAAAAGGTTTAATTCTTGCTCCTGAATAATCCACATCTGTCAAGTACTTGCTTCTCATAATCACTTGGTTCTGTGAGTCTTTTCTTTCTTTTACCACAGGGATGCGGATGCAACTTTCAAAATATCTTTCAGTGTTGATGATGATTTTGCTGGGGTGCGAGTGTGTGTAATGCATATGCAAACAAGCAGTGACATGACTAAGGGTGGGTGAGAGGGAGCACTCGTCCCTGGTGCCAAGTTAAGAGGAATGCCGGAATTGCCCTCCACACCTGCAGAGTCTGTGCCCCAGCAGCACAGACATATCTGATCTCCAAAACTGTCCTAGGCTGCTATTGCTTTAAGAGCAACAGAGTGGAGGCGGGCAGAACACCTTTTTTCCCCTTTCCTTCTACCCCCCTGCAGGGTGTCTCGGATGCCAACCCAAGCCTGTTACGCCACTGTACACAGCTTCTTTTCAAGCATAGAGTTGGCAATATAAGAGCAAATCCATTTTAAGTTTGTAGATGGTTGATTTGATGTACAAATATGACCTTTTTGGAAGTTTGTATTGAAAAGTATGATTGTATCCAAGTTTCATATACAGTATGTTTTGTTTTTTTAGTTGAAAATGGGGAGAGGAGGCTTGTCTTCTAACAGTGGACATGAGTAAAATTGGATTGCTTATTTATCTTTCTAGACTTCCTACTGCTTCTGTCCAGCAGAATGTATTCCCTTGGGCTGTATGTGAAAATGTAATCTATTTGGTAAACTTATATTAAGCACAGTTAAGGGCTTGGGTGGAAATAATCTGCTTTTCTGTTTGTAAAAACTGAAAATGCTGGAAGTTCAGTTGCTAGATATTGACATGCGATAGCAAAATGTTGAATCTTAAGAGCAGTGGACCACTTGACCATTATTTGCATGTGGCTTTAAAATAAAAAAGATGAATGGGGAAGTTATTTTATTTTGAGGGTTATGGTTTTCATGTAGTAGTGGATGACCTTATGAACACTGAAATCAGTGTGTAGAAATGTATATGAGTATCATTTGTGGTAGGAGGAAAACAACTCTGACCTTGGCAAGTGAAATAAGGAAAAACTTTATATATAGTTCTTCTACAGACATGAAGCTTCTCTCACAATGAAGTATCCCAATTCTAGTGTGGGTTACTTCCCTTCCTCCTTCCCCTGCCCAAGCCAAATCAGTGGCAAAGTGCTGTTGAAGACTTTAATATTAAAATTTCTTTCTTCCCACTGTGTCTCCATCTACTTTTTTGGAGATTGTAATTGCAGCAGGATTAGGTACATAACATCTAAGAAGGCATTTTTTTGAACTGCCAAGTTTTACAAGGTAAATTTTGGACTTAAAATACTTGTGTTCTCTTAGGAGGTTTTGAAAATGAACAGGGCATATGGAAACTTAGGACAGAATATGTTAAAGCAAAACAATGTCTTTTTATCCAGTGCTGTTCACTGCCATTTTTTATTATTGTACTATTTCATTTTCTGAATGCACATTTTTTTGCAAAACCTTTTTTTCCCCTCTTTTTTGTAACTTAAAGTGTTTGTAAACTAAGGCAATTTATTCCTGTAGGCAAGCATTAGGCAGTAATGCTGATATTAATTCATTTTAATTTACTACACTTTGACCCTTGTGCCTTTAGTTGTTTCTGGTCTTGTTGTCTCCCCTTTTACAGAGGTTAGATTCTGAGATTTAACTCAAGTTTTCAAACTTCTGCCTATGGTTTGTTCACAGTGAGACTACTTGAGAGCTTTTTTCATCACAAATGAAGCTTAGAAAAACCTTGGAGAGGACTGCTTATTTGTTCTGACAGTTTTTTCCTCCCCCCCCCGTCTATTGATAAGGCGAATGAAAATCCCTGTGACATCTTTACTACTACAAGATTTAATGACTAATTCATTATAGTTGTTTCTGATCTCTGTCAGGTTAGACTTAACTAGTCCTTACCTTTAAATGAAATACTGTCTTTTACTTTTATATTTAATTAGTGTAAGGTTGTAGTCCTCCAAAGAGCACCCTTTGTTGCTATGAAGCAGCAGTGTACCTCTGCTGTACTTTTTTTCCTTTGGAGAATAATTTGCTAGAATTGATAGATGGAGCATAGATGAAGGTTTGTACCACTATATGGGGTAGAGAAACTAGCTTATAAAACTCTGAGGTTTTGGTTTATATTATGAAAAAAGTAGTGAATCAAGCTGGTGGTTTATTCCTTTGCATGTTCTTCCTCTTCTGAACTTTCTCTGTTTGCTATTGACATGGGGTAGGAAGTGAGTTTATGAGGCTGTGATTCTCGGCCTTGTCAGACTCCATAACTTAGGAATTTAGTCACAGCCCTGTTGAGAAGCACAGGTGTAAAGCAGTCATTTATTTTTCTTTCTTTCCAACCAGGATGCCATGGCATGCTGGGATGCCATGAGATCATTTGAAGGGTGCACTGGCACCTGACCCTACCCAGCATCATGCTGACTGGTGAAAGCTAGAGCTGCTTCTCTGGGAACCTCCATTGCTGCTGTCTTGGCTCCCAGCAGTCCCTGTACTGGCTGCTCCCACACTCTAACCAGTGCTCTCCATGGCAGGCAAGCAAAGGACTGCGAGGGCAGGTGGTTCTGGTCAGGGGCCTGTAGGCTAGGGATAGAAGTTGCACACAAACCAGTTTAAGTGATCAGAAACTGGTTTAAACCTGTAATAGAACAGAAGTTCAGTGAACATAAACCAGTTTCAAAATGGCTAAAACTGGTTTAAGATAAACCTGGTTGAATGTTGACTGAGACTTAATGGATTTGTGTCAAACCAATTTATGGAACTTGTGTCCCAGACCCCTTCATGGTTTAAGTTAAATCAGAGTCCCCCAGTATCCCAGCATGCTTTTCAGGCCCGGGCTGAGCTGTCTGCTCTAAAGAGGAAAGGCTGGCCTTGCCCCTCCCCTTCCTAGCTGGAGCTCCAGCTTGCTGAGAGAGGTGGAGACTGCAGGCACAGCAGTGTCTTCCTGGCCCCCCCCTCCCCTTTGCTGCTAACTGCTCAAGTGGGGATCCTCCTCCCACAGCATAGACCCCAGCTGGCCTCTGGTCATGGTCATGCTACCTAATGCTGAGAAGTGTCCATTTGTGTGTCTCCAATTTCACTGGAATAAAGGCAGACAGGACAGTGTCCACTTAAGGCTTTTGGAATTAATCAGCAGGTCAGCTGGTAATGTCTGTCCATTCTTCCTTGGTTATGAAGAGAAAAAACTGGTTATGAAGAGCTTGAACTTTTTTGTTCTCTCGATGGACTGATAAGGCTTTGTGTTCTGATAGTCTCCCTGGTGGCTGCTGGCTTGCTTCAAAGGCTGTGTTCTGATACTGTACAAGAGGGGACAGAGAGAGGTGTGAGAAATGGCCTGGTTTGCAATTCATGGGACCTGTGAAGAAGCAGGGTGAGAGAGATTGAAAAACTCAGTAGCATCAACAGATGCATGCACTGCATACAACCAGTCCCCCTCACCCTCTTTGCCTTAGAGTGCTAGCTGAGGGCTGGGTTCTGGCAACATTCCAGTCCCTTGAGTGGGGGAAGCCTGGGCAGGGCTCCATTCCCCTCCCCCTCCAGGTGCACCCTGGCTGGGGATTGTGCAGGACAGGGTGGGGGCTTAAACCCCTCCCTATTCAGAGCATCCTTCCAGGGCTTGGCCACGTCCCTTCTCTTTGCACTGGAAGGGAAGGAAGGGCTCACTAGCACTGACCAACTTCTAGCCTGAGACACTGCAGGCATGTGCCTGCATTTCCTGAATCAAAAGTGAATGTCTGTCCACTTGCAAATCAGTTTAATTTCTGCAGGTTAGATTAACCTGTAAAGATTGAATCAATTGAGGCTTGGGCTTTTTGAATGGCTGTCTCTAGCCCTATGTTTAAGCATGTTTTTGCTCAGTCAGTTACGGAATGAGTTGAAAGATGTCTTAGAAAAACCATTTTGATCTTGGTGCTTAGATGAAATATTAGGTTTTCCCACCTGGCCTTACAGTAGAACTGAGTTTAAAAAATAGATGTCTTCCACTTGCATGGCCTGTAAGACAGGCAACTACATACACTTCATTATTTGTGTAGCACTTAATGTGAGTGCAGTGCTGTGCAAAGCAGAGATGGTAACACCCTGTAGTTAAGGATTTTGCATTATAAGAGAGCCAGTCTTGCACTTGTTACACACACAAAGCCTGCAAAGATTTGAGGGTCCAAGAAATGCATGACTAGGCACAAGTTGATGCTACAACAAGAAATGAGAAGAAAAGATATGGGGATCAAATTGTTTCCAGTGATGCCAAAGTCAAAACCAAGGAGTGTATCAGGGTTTTAAAGATCTGAATGCACTGAGGTTTTCTGCTTTAGAGAAATAATGAGTTTGAAGAAAGTAAGGATAGAAACATAATGCATGAGGTCAGCAGACAGAGAATGTGTCATATTGTCTCAAATGGCAAGGAGAAAAACGACAGTGATGTTAAAAGGAAAAGCTCCTGGTAAAAATCTTCCTGAAAATATTGTTTGAAGCTGATTTTAAAGTAGCCTGATGCTAAAAGCAGATGCTGCTGCAGAATGGTGTGTTGAAATATTGTACTGTGTCTTTTTTCCTGATCTCATTTTGGACCTGTTAACCTTTCTACGCCTGCCTCTTGTTAAAGATAAATTAACATATGGATATCCTCAGAAGAGGATGGGGTGGGGGGGAAGGGCTGTCAACTAAGATTGTAGACGGGTAGGTCTCGACCTCATTGGACACAAATTTATGAAGAAGTGCCTTGAGAACTGAGTGGCACCCAGTTTCAAAAGCTAATTTATATTAGTGTTTATCTTGCTACAGGCAGGTTGGGTAGTGGTTGTGGTGGATTGGCTAGAGAAGGACAAGTCTGAGCCTGCGTTTATCTGCTTAGTGTATCCATTTATCTCTGCAGGCTGTGCTGGATCTTTTAGAGAATCTGGCAGGACCCTAGCTGAAAATCACTGCTTGAGGGAATTTATTGCTGAGGCCACTATTCTACTTACATAGCAGACAGATAAAAGTGAGTGGAAACCAAGATAGACTGAGAAAGCATTTCTCTTTTGAATTTGCTTTTTATTCTAAGAAATAACCTGTATTTTCTTGCCTACTGCATACTCCTAAATAAGATGCATACTTTCTTTTCTGGAAGGTGAAAAGAATTCATAGAAGTAGGGTTGGAAGGGACCTTGTAGATCTTCAAGTCCAACCCCTGCCTGGGCAGGAGAAACTGGGCTCAAATGACTCCAGCCAGGTAGGCATCAAGCCTCTTCTTAAAGACCCCCAGGGTAGGAGCCAGCACTACTTCCCTTGGAAGTTGGTTCCAGATCCTAGCTGCCCTAACTGTGAAGTAGTTCTTATGGATGTCTAATCTAAACCTACTCTCCAACAACTTATGGCTGTTGCTCCTTGTTACGCCAGGGAGCACTAGGGGAAAGAAGGTCTCTCCCAAACCCTTCTGGTCCCCCCTAGTGAGTTTATAGACAGTCACCAGGTCCCCCCTCAGCCTTCTCTCGTGAAGGCTGAACAGGTTCAGGTCCCGCGGTCTCTCATTGTAGGGTCTGCCCTGTTGTCCCCCGAACATGTGGGCGGCCCTCCTCTGGACCCTCTCAATGTTGTCCACACTTTTCCTGAAGTGGGGCGCACAGAACTGGACACAGTACTCCAGCTGTGGCCTGACCAGTGTTGCATAGAGGGGGAGGATCACCTCCTTGGCCCTACTTGAGATGCACCTCTGGATTCACGACAAGGTCCAGTTAGCCCAGCCAACTGTGACCTCACATTGTCAGCACATGTTCATCTTGGAGTCAGTAATGACTCTAAGATCCCTTTTTGCCTCCATGCTCTCAAGAAGGGAGTTTCCCATCTTATAAGTGTGCTGCTGGTTACTACTGCCCAAGTGCAGCACCCTGCGCTTGTCGGTGTTTGAAGTGCATCCTGTTTTTGCTAGCCCACCCTTATAACCTATCCAGGTCTTGCTGCAGTCTTTCCCTCCCTACTAGTGTGCTCACCTCACCTCAAATTTTGGTATCATCAGGAAATTTAAACAGGTTGCTTTTCACCCCGTTGTCCAAATCTCTGATAAATTGAACAGCACGGGCTCAAGGACGGAACCCTGGGGACTCTGCTGTCCACTTCTCCCCAGGTTGAATATGACCCATCCACCACCACCCTCTGAGTATGACCCTTTAACCAATCTGCAGTCCATCTGACTGTGTAGGCATCAATGCCACAGTCACCTAGTTTTTTTAATGAGGATGAGGTGGGAGACGGTGTCAAAGGACTTGCTGAAGTCCACAAAGACTATGTCCATGGTGACACCTGCATCCAATGCTTTTGTGACCTGATCAGAAAAGGCAATCAGGTTGGTCTGACATGACCTGCCCCTAATGAAACCATGCTGGTTGCCCTTGAACATCATCCCTGAAGCTGGCCCATCACAGATGTGCTCCATGATGATCTTCTCAAAGAGTTTCCCTAGGATTGAGGTAAGACTGGGCCTGTAGTTGCTAGGGTCCTCCCTCCCTTTTTTTAAAGATGGGGACCACATTGGCTATCATCTTCCAATCATCTGGCACCTGGCCTGAGCACCATGAGTGCTAGTATAGCCATGCCAAGGGCCCGCAATAACCTCTGCTAGCTCCCTCAACATCCAGGGGTGGAGAGCATCTGGACCCCCTGATTTGAACATGTCCAGCCCCTCCAGAAGCTCTCTAACCCTGTCTTCCCCAGCCTGAGGTCTGGAGGCATTCTCCTTGAGTCCGTCTTGCATTACGGTGGGGAAGTCCCGGTCCCTGCACAAGAAAACAGAGGTGAAGAATTGGTTAAAGAGGTCTGTTTTCTCCTCTGGAGCAACCACCAGATTGATTGCCCAGAGGATCTTGCAGGGGCCCCACATTACCTGGTGCCGCCTTCATCCTCCCTACATATTTGAAAAAGGACTTTTTGTTATCTTTGATCTTGGACGCTAGTCCTAGCTCTATGTCTGCCTTGGCTTTCCTGACAGCCCCCCTACAGGCCTGAGCAGAGGAGGTAGCGCCCCCCCTTCCACCGGGTGTACACTGCCTTTTTGGCAGTCAGGGGTTCCCAGACGCCCTTGGTGAGCCAGACGGGCTTTTGGGCACTCTTGCCTCTCTTGCTTTTCTTTGGGATGGTCACCCCTTGGGCCCCAAGTATTGTCTGCTTAAGGAATGACCACTCATTTTGGGCACTGAGTTCCCCTGCCCTTGAGAACCTTGTACCTCTTCCACTAATCTCAACTTGCTGAAGTCGGCTCTCTTGATGTCTAGGCCTACCGCCTTGCTGCAGGTCCTTGACACCCTGTGCTGGATGGTGAATTCCAGCAAGTGATGATTGCTATCACCCAGGTGGTCAAGGACCTGGAGGCCCCTTACCAGTTCATTGCCTTTGGCCAGGACCAGGTCAAACAGGGCATTTCCTCTGGTGGGACTGTGCACCTCCTGAATTAAGTGGAGGTCCTGTATCTGGAACAACTCAGCCTCTTTTCTTGACCTGGGTGGGCAGCCAAGCAGCATCTGCCAGGTCATTTTTGAGGCCCTGATCCTGCTGTAATCAAACTGTTGGAGCCTTCTCTAGCTGGGTGGGTAGCCAGCAGCACCTGCTGAGTCAGTTAAGAATATACCCAGCTCAAGAAGAGGGGCTGGGCAGTTGGGCTCCATCATAACCAGGCAATCAGGTGATGTTGGCTGCCTGTCTGGCTTGAGAAGCAGGGCTGGGCAGAGTGGCTTCCACATGAACAGGTTCTCTGCTCCTTGCACTTCCTTGTTTTAAGACTCACGTCCCCATTTCAGGGAGAAAACTGTCATGCAAATATGGTGACTAGAACTTTTCTCTTTGGGTTCCTTTTAATCTGTTTCTGTAGTTCTGTGTGGGTGCCTATCAGCCTTCCATTTGACCATTTTCCAAGTCTTGTTCTGATTTAATCAGCTGATGCAATTGCAGATGGTTCTGAAGACCCTGTTTTTGCCAAAACAGTTTACATTAAAAGGTGGCAGTAAAAGGTTAGTTGTAATCTTTATTACTAATCTAACAGATTAAATATCTGGGTTTTGGTTTTGTATCAAATTGCAATACTTGCTGCTGTAGCATGCTACCGTTTTTTAAAAGTATGAGATAAGGTATATTGGTGTGCAGTAAGTTATATGAATACTTCATTTTCATAAGATATAGTCAGAGTTAAATTATTAAAACTAACTTTGTCAGAGAATAGAATAACTTCCAGATGGTTGGAAGACATTTCTCCATGTTGCTTACTATTGGTGTTAGGTCTTGCAGTATGTAGCACAGTGATTCTCAGCCAGGGTGCTATGGCATCTTAGGGTGCCTTGAGATCCTTTCAGGGGTGCAGCAGGGTGCCACACAGTGTTTGCACTGTTAGGTGTGTGAACATGTTTCACAAGATAAACCCAGAGATTTCAGGTAGGAATCCACAGTGTTAAAACTATGCTTACATGTTGTGGTGTTTCTGAGTTCTTTGCAACAGAAAAATAGCTCTTTTGTAGTTAAAAAAAAAAAAGAGTGAAAGCTAAGAGCTGGCATTTTCTGAAGAGTGCCTCTAGTCTAAAAAGGTTGAAAACCACTGGTGTGGCATTATGGAGATAGCTCAGAGCCTCTTTCTTCTCTGATGTCTTTAATATCTGCTTTCTACTCAGTTTACAATAACAGTGTGTGATCACATCTTACACAAATAAAGCTTCGCTTTGTGAATATACATGCTGGTTTTTTTCCTTTTGTTCAGGCAAGCAGCTAACCATCCTGCTCCCTTCACAGTAGAGCTGCTTTCCAGTGTGTCAGAACACCACAGCGTTTGACAATGAAATAAGTATAGTGATTGCTCCATAGATGCCAGGATGAGAGTTTCCTTAAAAGAAAATTATTGTATATGTTCAGAGGTACATCCAGAAAGGGATATGGTGGTGCATCCCTCCGCCCTTTGTTTCCCACAGTGTAGCTCAGTGTCTCTGGTTCTCTGCAGCCCTGGATGCCTGGTCCCTTGCAGGGGCCAGACAATACCATGAGAGCAGGAGGTTTCAAGTCCTTTAAATCCATAACCATCCTCCCTCCTCCGTACCTCCTCACTTACTCTGTTCAGCAACACCTCTCCCTTTCCAATTTCTTTGCTCCCCCCTCTATACTTGCAGTTTTGGGCAAAGGAAGGGGAGACTTGCATGTACCAAAGGGAGACCTGTGTGCTGCTGCCACTGTCCCTGGCTGACCCAGGGTGGGAAGATCTCCAAAGCAGTTCCAGCTGGGGCTGCAGGGAGTAGCTACAGAGGGACCCTGGCTCAGCAATGATGGATGGGTAGGTTCCTCCTCCCTGCCTCCGGTGATCCTGCCTGTTGCCACTGCTATCTCTGGCAGAACCTAGTGCTCTCTGCAGCTGCTTCCTGCAACCCAAGGAGTAAATAGAGCTGGAGAAGAGGGGAGTTGCTGCTGAACAGGGAAGGAGAGGGAGAAGGTGCCGAGAGCTTGGGGATTGGGATTCATACCTGATTTGGAGACTTACAGGCCTTTGGCAGCTGTTCTTGTGGTGTGGTCTGCCTGCCCTGGTGGAGGGGAGGAAGCTGGGAGTGGGGTGGGCAGCACTGGGTGCTATGTCCTACTAATTGCTGCTCTTGCAGTCCCATCTTCAAAAGCCTAGCTCCACCTGTGAATGAACCAGTTCTTATTTTTTTTTACCCCCGGGATCTAAAGGTAGATAATTGCTGTTCTTTACCGAGCAGCTAAGGCAGTGAATTTACTTGGTAACGTGTCTAATTCTGATTATTGTTTTAGACATCAACAGCTGATAGCTTTCTGTTCTGAACTGTACTGAGTTCTGGTGATTATTGAAAATTTATACTACCTGGCAGTTGCATACAAAAAATATTCTACAGCTTATAGTGCATACATTTAAAGAACTAAATGTGAATGAAATGAGATGTGTATCTATATTCTTATCCTAAAACGAAGTTTTGATACGTTGTAGAAGTGCATGGGGTTATTAGGTTCTCTTTGGTTGGGAGGTGAGGGGGACCCATCTAGTTCAGGTGTGTTGAATCTCTATTTGTCCTCTAAGCCTAGGAAATCCTTCCTGTGGCATGCATGTTGAAGAGCTGTGAAAAATCTCTTAATTTAAAATTTGGAATCCAGAACTGGGCAGGAATGAGGGTTGTTAATCCTCAAGGCCCAAAGTACAAAAATCACAGTATGGTGGATTTGCAGAACCTTGGGTGGGGTTGGGCTGTAGAGCAATCCCTAGTGTCTAGAATAATTAAGCAGCAATAAAACAAGTGAAACAAATGAAGGAGCAAACAACAACTATATTGTATATTACCAAGGAACAACAAACAATTGAGTCACAAAGTACAACAGAAACAACAGTAGCAATCAATAACCAACACGTGAGGGACACGAGATCTCCCACAAGTGGTGCTAGAGAGCAATGGTCCTAAATTGCTCTTGTGCACTGCTGCTGCCAGGCACACACATCATCTCACACGGGAGCCATGCTGACCCTCCTCGCACACTTGTCTCTAAACAGCAAAGGGATGTTGTTTTCCCAGGACCTCACCCGAAACACCACACAAAGAGGGGATTGACCACCCTTGTCCACACGCACTTGCGCACACAATACTTCACAGACACAATACCTCAGAAACCTTCACCCAGTATTCATGCCCCGACTGAGCGTGCTCACAAACACAAAACTGGGTCACCAGTTCAAAAGGTCATCTGTTCTAGTGTTTTCTGAAACTGGCCATAACTGCACCTAGAACCAGGCCAGGGGACACTGGCGCTGATTTTTGCTGTCAGCAGTGTGTATGGATAGATAGAGAATATTTCTGTGGGTGCATGCATACGTGTGTGTGCACATGTGAGCTTGCTGATCTGTACTCTTTAGTATCACTTTAGCTTCACCTATCAGCCCAGAAGGCTGCAATAGCTTAAGTTACTGTTAGGAAATTTTGTACAGCTGTTACTTCAGAGTGCCTTGTATATTTTCTCCAGACTTGAAGGCTTCAAGTCTAGTATCTTTACATGCATGGTTTTTGGGAGACGCTGTGCAATCTGCTTCACTTTTTTGCTGAGCTCCTAAGCTGTTCTTTACTTAGATGGCTTGAGATCCTGGTATTTTCTTCTGACGTGATTACTACTACTACTAACAGTTTAACATGATTTCTCCAAGTGTTGTTATAGTTAAAAAAAACAAAACAAAACAAAAAAACCCCTGATCCTTGCTTGGGTAAGCAGTGCAAATACTAACTAGGAATAGGAGAGGGAAGATTCAGTTTAAGGGGCTTATTACCAAGTAACTTTTTCCCCAATACCAGTTTGACTGAAATAATTTGTCCGGCTGTTGTGGGGGAAAAAGTTAAGAATAATACAAGAATAATTTTGAGAACTGAAAAACCTCTCTTAGTGAAAGACTATAAGAAGTCAATTTAGTTTGAGGTGACTGAATCACAGGCTACAAGTTCCTGTGGAGGGAAGAGATTTGATGGGTAGATGGCTGTTGATGTAGCAGAAAAGGGTATAATGAGATGAGCACTGGAAGATAAACCTATGCATGTTCCTAAGACATGTTCTTTTTTTTGACCATAAAGGTAACTGATCATTGGAGGAACTTTTAATTTGATTTTCAGATTTGGTTTTCAGTAACTTGCAGTATTTGAGGGAAGACTCTGAAATGCATGTTGTGGCTCAAACAGAAATTGTGTGTGTTACAAAATTGATGCTGAAGTTCCTGGCTCAAGTTCTCTGTTGTACAGGAGGCTGAACAAAGTGATTTACAAAAGTTCTAGCTGTAGAATTTGAGTTGATACCTATGGGCACCACTTGTGGTATTTGATAAACTCGTGGACTTTTCAGAGGCCAGGCCTTTTAATTATGGACAGGTCCAGTTTTGTCACTTCTACAAACAAGCTAAAGTTATGCGTTTTAATCTTTGTACTTTTCCTATTAGATAAAAGACTTTTTTTCCCCCCAAATAATTGCTGATAAGTTATTCTATTTCTAACCCTATCGGCATCAAATATTAGTCCTTTTTACCTGTTACTGGATCAGGACTGAAGATGTGTGTGTTAGGCATGGTGGATATAACTTTGGGAAAAAGTTCCACTGGGGAGAAACACCTTGGAAAATTAACTTTTTAGTGGAAACTAAATTGCTGTGATTCGAAATACTAGTTTTTAACTGAGAGGGATTAATGGGATAAATGCCAGTAAAAGTAACAAAGTGCACACCATTTGTGGAATTTATCACACAAATATGTATGCACATCCCATCTTGCACTCTCTTTTGGGGTGAAGATCTTTAGAAGGTAGGCACAGACCAACTGTTCTTTGTGGAGTATATTTTTAAAGAAGGCAATAGGAAAGCTATCAAAATTTGCAATGGGGCATTGTTAATTAAAACAGTTTTTTCCCCATACTGTCGCTGCTTTCTGAAATACGTGTTTTAGATCAGCAGTGTCAAACTCATTTGGCCCCATGGACCAGATTGGCTCAGGGATGTTCATTTGTGGGCCAGACTGAGCCAGATCCTATATGCTGCCTGCAGCACACACAGTACAGGGTCCAACCACTGCTCTGTATACAGTGCAGGGGACTGGAGCTGAGGCATGGGGTCAGTGCAGCAACCCAAAGGCCAGGTCAAACTGCTCCATGGCTATATCTGGCCTGTGGGCTATATGTTGGACCACCCCTGTTTTAGATGTGCTATATGCAGCAGAATAAAATGATATTTGCTTTTAAGAAAATTGTTCTGTGGAATCTTTTAATAAATCTCCCCCCTCCCCCAGCATACTCTCACTTTCTCACTAAGGGAGAGGTTTTTTCCCCAAACTTAAAGTTTTTGTTTATAATATATATTTGCATTTCTTTATTAACCTTTTTTCTAACTTAGTATAGGTAATTACTATTGATTACTGGACTAATGCAAGGCATTTTAAAAAAATATGCTTGTAATCTATGTACACACAATGTTTAAAGTAAAAATTGTTTCTCTTGGTTTAGGAAGCGATAAGATTGAAGACTAAATGTGATTAATGTTCTTTGCAGATGTTGTTTTATATGCTTCAGAGGCTTTCTGAACTAGACCAGTCTAGACTGTCTGTCTACATTCTGCTTGCAGCTTTGATCCTTGGTTAAAACTGGTTGCGTTATACTTATATTATGTTCCATTTTTTAACTTAAGAAAACTGTCTTAACTCTATATAGGTATGCATGATATATTCATACTTGTGTTATGCAGAACAAATGTGTATTTGAAAGTAATTCCTGTAGTAAAATCTCTAGTTTGGGGAGCACTTAAATTTAGCAAGTAGCAAAAATAGATATTTTATCTTGGAAGCTTTGAATTTAACATTAGATTCATTTCAAATTCAGTGAAAGTTGCTTAAAGGAGTAAGATGTCATTACTTTGTAATGTAAAAAGTCACATTCACAAAGAACAGTCTTAAAATGGTTTTTCCTGGTGTGCTGGAGATACACCTAAAGATACTTGGCATCTGATTCTTTTCACCCCTATCGCTGCAGTCATTCATATACTTTTGTCAGCTCTGATACCACTACTCTGCTTTGCTAACATGTGTTAGTTACAGTCATCATTCTTCTAACTGAGGATTGATTAAGCAGAAATATCTTCAAACTTTAACAGGCTAAAGGGGAAAGACAGCAGCAGTGCATGCAAGATAAAAAACTGAATAGCATAGAACTTAGTAGAGACTTTCTGTAGCTAGATTGGTGCTCTGTTTTGGTAAAATTCTTATTTGTTCCCCATTTTGTGGAGCAAGACGCCTCTAAATGGAGAATGTACGCCCAAGTCTTCTGAAGTAATATAGGATTTGTATTAAAATAGAAACGCGCCATTAATTTTTGCTGGTGCATTTTTAATTAATTGCAGTTGGAACCTCTTTTATTTCACTCTTGTATTTTTCAGGTTACTTACAAATTCTCCCTCATTAAACTTGGTAAGGTACTGACATAAATGCTGAGTGTGTTTCTAAAAAGAACTTAATACAAAAAAGGAATATTCAGTGTTTGGAATTACTCTTTGAACTTCATTCAGACACTTGAGTGATTTGCATAAAAATTATTTTTGTTTTGACCATATGTTTTACTGCTGTATTGTTAATACAAATACCCTATAGCAGTGGAAGTAATGTAAATAGAAGATGTAGCGTAGGAGGAACAAGATACAACATGTATGTAAGTTTGGAGAATATTATAATGTGAAATTCTAAGTTTATAAAGCACTGCCTCTGTCTTCCTAAGTAGGGACCAGTTCAGCCACCTCCCTGCTGGGCCCCCCTCGGGCCCCCCTCGGGCCCCGAGAGAGACACGCCTGGGCCAGGGGTTAGCGAGGAGTTAGTTAGGGTACTTCTGGAGAGGCTGGACGTGTTCAAGTCTGCTGGTCCGGACGATCTTCACCCTAGGGTTCTACAGGAACTGGCCAAGGTCATTGCGGGACCCCTGGCGCGGCTCTATGAGCACTCGTGGTGCTCTGGCGAGGTGCCGGAGGACTGGAAGAGGGCCAATGTGGTCCCTATCTTCAAAAAGGGAAAAAAAGAGGACCCGGGAAATTACAGGCCAGTTAGTCTTACCTCAATCCCGGGTAAGCTCTTTGAAAAAATTATCCTGGCACACATCCAGGAGGGCCTTGCGGGGGGATGCATGCTTAGGGGCAACCAACATGGGTTCATCAGTGGCAGGTCTTGTCAGACCAACCTGGTGGCCTTTTACGATCAGGTCACCAAATCATTAGACGCAGGGGTTGCTGTGGATGTAGTCTTTCTGGACTTCCGGAAGGCTTTCGACACTGTCTCTCACCCTGTCCTCATCAAAAAGCTGGGAGACTGTGGTGTCGATGCCCACACGGTCAAATGGGTCGCCAACTGGTTGGAGGGCCGCACCCAGAGGGTGGTAGTGGATGGGTTCTTCTCGACCTGGAAGGATGTGGGCAGTGGGGTTCCGCAGGGCTCGGTCCTCGGGCCCGCACTGTTCAACATCTTCATCAGTGACTTGGATGACGGGGTAGAAAGCACCCTGTTCAAGTTTGCTGATGACACTAAGATGTGGGGGGATGTGGGTGCACTAGAAGGGTGCAATAGGCTACAAGCTGACCTTGACAGGTTGCAACGGTGGGCGGATGAGAATAGGATGGGGTTTAACACTGATAAGTGCAAGGTGTTGCACATGGGGAGGAAGAACCGGCACCACACTTACAGGTTGGGGAACTCCCCTCTTGCCAGCACAGAGACGGAAAAGGATCTTGGAGTCGTCATTGACTCCACGATGAACATGGGCCGGCAGTGTGGGGAGGCAGTCAAGAAGGCCAACTGTACCCTGTCATGCATCCACAGATGCATCTCGAGCAGGTGCAGGGAGGTGATCCTCCCCCTCTATGCGGCACTGGTCAGGCCGCAGCTGGAGTACTGCGTCCAGTTCTGGGCGCCACACTTCAAGAGGGACGTGGACAATATGGAAAGAGTTCAGAGGAGGGCCACTCGTATGATCAGGGGTCAGCAGGGCAGGCCTTATGAGGAGAGGCTACGGGACCTGAACCTGTTTAGCCTCCACAAGAGAAGGTTAAGGGGGGACCTTGTGGCCTGCTACAAACTGGTCAGGGGGGATCAGCAGGTATTGGGGGAGTCCCTGTTCCCCCGTGCGCTGCCAGGAGTGACCAGGAATAACGGTCACAAACTGGCGGAGGGTAAGTTTAGATTAGATATTAGGAGGCGCTACTTCACAGTCAGGGCGGCTAGGGCCTGGAACCAGCTTCCAGGGGAAGTGGTGCAGGCTCCTAGCCTGGGGATTTTTAAAAGGAAGTTAGATGAGCACCTTGCTGGGGTCATCTGACCCCGGTGCTCTTTCCTGCTAAGGCAAGGGGTCGGACTAGATGATCTACCTAGGTCCCTTCCGACTCTAGCTACTATGAAACTATGAAACTATGTTTATACTGTAGTAAAACCTGAACTTCCTAGTCAGGGATCAGAGTTTTATTAAAGTACACTATACAGACACAGAACAAAATTCTTGTCCCAGGCAGTTACAGAATTTAAACATGGTACCATAAAGTCACTACAATATGGACACCTTGTACCTTCACCCTTAACTTTTCCACATACTAACATTTTTGTTGTTTAGCCAAGCAGTGTTAATTAACATAATTGAAGTATTTTTAATGATATTATATACTTCTTGCATTGTGTGGCGAACAGGCTGGAGCATGGGCCAGTTCAGTGGACCATTTTTACTTAAATGGTCAACAGCAAAACGGCATTTAATGACATGTTGGTATTAGGTTTTATAGAGTTTAATGCCTGTGAAATGAATGGATTTGATGCTCTTCTCTGCAGGTTTAGTAATGGACCATGGTATCTGTTTGTAGTTAGAACAGTGTTGATGATGGCACTCCCTTAGCCATGGTAGTCTGAAGTCAGGCAGAACATATGGGGTGGTGGCACCTTAGGGCATTTATACATGTGTTTGGGGAAGGGGGGGGGGGGGCGCTTTGAATTAAAGCAGCTCCGAACTGCTCTAATTAAAGTGCCCAGAGCATTTTGTGTATTAGCGTCCCTGTGCTGAATAAAGGTGGCAGGGGTGCTTTAACTAAAGCTTATTTCACTTTAGTTAAAGCACCCCTGCTGCCATTTTTCAGTGATACGATGCTGATATACAAGTTGCTAGAGTCTGCCGGAGCATGATAATTACCATGCTCCAGCAGGCTCGATTTTAATTGAGTAAGTACAGTGCGTCGGAGCAGCCTTGCTACACATGTGTAGGTGCCCTTAAAGACTAAGTGGTTGGGAGGTTTGGGATTTCCTAGGTGACAACCTACTTTGTCAAATACTAGGAATGAACTAGCAAAAAGAAAAGGTTTTTCATAGTAGGGAAAGAGATAAAGGGAGGGGACTAAAGCTCAGAAATGTAATAAGTAGATTGGTTGTCAGTTAAGATGAACAAGACAGTTAACACCTGAAGGGGCACCTAAGTAAATAGTGCAGCTAATGGGATAAGAATCCATAGCCTAGGGTGAGACCACAGTGTGGATGATTTATTTTCTCCAGTTTCACCACCAATTTTCTTTCAGTTTGGTGTTTGAGTTGGTTTTTAAGATTTTTTTTTTTTAAGGGAGGGATTGTGTTGTGTGTTTTAACGACAGCTACTCAGAGGGGTAATTAGAAGACTGAGTTAATTCAGGAGAAGCACTTTCTTGAAGCTTCTTGTACTGGTAGGGAAATTAGCCTTGCTGGTGGTGTTTTCTGATGCATCAATGCTGTGAGATGGTAGGTAGCCTGTCCTCTTATCTAAAACCTCAGTGCCTTGACACATGTATAGGCAAATAAACACAACCATGCTTTGACCTTTTAACTTTCTGCACCCAGAACAGTAGCGTAAGTGGCTTTTTCTTAGTTGTCTAGGAAGCCCTGCATATGAATCAAAAAGCACCAAACCTTTGTTTTTGTCCCCCTGCATCTGAAAATTCTTCATTATGAGATGACAAAGTTATTTTGGTGAATCTGATATCTTTTATTAGACCAAGTTAAATGTTGGGGGGGAAAAAATTCTTAGCAAGCTTTTGGGTTTACAGTGTCTTCATCAGGCTGAGGAAGCCTCTGTTGGTGTGTCCTCTTCCTAGATGGAATGAATAGTAAAGAAGCCAGAGGCTGGGCTGGTATACATGCAAGGCAGGCAGTCAGTGAAGATGTAAATAAGGGGGGGTCAGTGGGTGAGAGACAGGCAATGAATGTTGTGTGAGAGAAAGAAGTGTATAAGGTTAGTAATATCAGTAGGTCCTTAATCATGGCTAAAACAACGCATTTAGCTCCAAGTCACCCTCATACTTCTCTCTTTCCCCCTCTGTTGAAGAATTTTTCCCCTGCCACTTGTCAGTGGTGTATTGTTACTAATTACATTATGCCTTTTTCTGTTTTTAGTTGTACATGACAAAAAACGCTTTAGTGAATGTTGCAAGTCTTGCATGTATTGCTGTGCTCTGATAATAAAACACAAGAGAAACGGATGGTATTACATTTTCTGTATTCGTTGTTAAACGTCAAACAGTGGTAGAAAGGAACTTGGTTTTAAAAAGTACATCCTAGTTTCTGAAAGCTTTGCAGATGTTTTTCTTAGTCATACCATATGCTTGCAAGGGAGAGGAGGAAGGTACAGTCTGTTAGTCCATATTATTTTCATCTGGGTGTGGTAAGTTTTATTAGTTTAAATCTAGCTTATTCACAAGGTAGCTGGTTGCTATCTTGCTACAGTAACTATATTTACATTTTCAATAGATAATTTTTTCAGTACATCAGTAAGTTCTTAAGATCTTTGCTACATGGTTATGATAGAGAACATCTAGTTTTCCTATTGAACACTCCATTCTGTACGAAAAGTGACGCAAACAAAATAATGAACCACTGAGTTTGGGGAGGTGGAATCCAGTTTTGCTAATCTAAGTGTAAACTGAAATGTTTTCTTTCTTTTAACTGTGGTTCTTTAGTCTTACAGCAAAACAAGCTTGAGTGTAAAAGATCCTCTTTGAATTGCCACAGCATATTGTAGAAAACCTTCAATTAAATGGGGTGTTGTTTTTTTCCTGTGCCAGTTTACGTACATAATGTAAACATCATCTCAGGATCCTAAAACAGTAATTAGGCAGAAATTTGACAGAAGGTCTGTTGGGCTATCCTGATTTCTTGGCCCCAACCCACCTCCCCCATACCCATTTTGGGAAGAATATAATCAAAGAATCATCGCTCTTGAATACTTTTGTCTTTGCTTTCATTGCTTGGAGAGAGCTATTTTTCACCACTAAACTGCCCCTCACTTCTTGTAGACAGGTTTTTTTTATTTGCTTTTCACTTAACCTGTTTAAAGTATAGATTTGGAACCTGGGCAGAGTAATCATTTTTGTGATTATATCTAGTCCCCCAACTTCTGTCTTTTTTGCAGTATTCTTCCTTCCTTCTGCATATGGTCCACTAGTGATCAGACCGGCCTGCCTCAACTTCCCCAGTCTATTCTGTACCTCCAATCTTGCCTGCCACAGCATGCTCTTAATATAAAGTTATTAAAGATTCTAGAGCCTGCTGACAAGACAAGGGCTTGACAGTCACTTCCAGGTGCCCAGTGTGGTAATATGGTCTCCCCAGATTTCCATGCTACTTTCCAGAATGGAGGGGGTGGGGAAGAGTCATCTTTGTTAGGACCACCAACCCACTTTGAGCCTTAAAAGAGTTAATCATGACCTCCTGACTCCCCCATGGTCTTGCACAGGTCTTCCTGGATTTGTCCAACATCATATTTAGGAGGCTTCTCACCTTGCTAACGTTTGATCTGATGAAGTCCAACAAAAATGCAGGTTGCTGCCTTCCATTAAAAAACAAAAGCCCCCTTTCCCTTGCCAGGGATCCTATACATCTGGGCTAATACTCACTAAAGATAAATGCATGCACAAAAAACAGGGAATGTGCTACCCCTTTAAGGGCATGCCTCTAACTCCTAGCATCCAAATATCACAGACTGGGTATGCCGCTGCTGCTGGCATCTCTTCCCAGACTCAGCAGCCAAGCCACTGGAGTTCTCAGCAGTCTGCAAGAAAAAAACCTCCCATGTACCTGCTCCCTTACCAGGTGGACCTCTCACTTCTTCCCCTTCCTCCTACCTAGCTCTTGCCTAGGCTTTTGGTATGCCAGAGGGCACCCTCAGCTGGCCATTGCCCGGCTTTCCTTCCTTTTCACACACAAGTCTCATTTAATTAATGGGTAGCCCTGGTGACTGCAGCTGTTTTTTTTTGTTTGTTTGTTTGTTTGTTTGTTTTTTTTCTCCCCTTAAAATGATAGTGTTCTGACTCTCTGCCTCAGGGCCTCTTTCTCTATCTTCCCTGTCCCTGCTTCTGTCTTGTTCTCTCTCTTACCCTCCTAATAGGGTTAGGATCCCATGTTACAAGGTTCCACAGAATTCAAAGGAGAAACCTTTTTTTTTTTTCAAATGCTAATTCGGGGGTTCTCAACCTTTTTACACAAGTTACTCTCAGTAGGCTCATGGCACCCTTCAGAAAATGACAGGTCTTAGTTTTCGCTCATTTTTTAGTCATGGAAAAATCCTAGAGCAGTTATTCTGTTGCAGACAACTCTGGCCACGACGCATCAGAACTTAATGCTATGGATTCTTATTTGAAATCTTTGGGGTTATCTTGTGAAATCATGTTTGCACACCTAACACTGTTAACGTGATGTGGCATCCCGTGCCACCCATAAAAGGATCTGAAGGCACCTTGGCAGGGTTCCCTAGTTGAGAATCATGGTGCTAGTTACTTAAATTAGTGATGCTGATTGTGCCAAGGAAGAAAATTTGTGAAGTAAGTGCTTAGAGAGAGGAATGTGGAGAAAAACTCCAGTCTGTTACTTAATTCATTGCTAAGAAAAATTAAAGATAAGGGTGTAATTTTTCTTGCTTTTTACTTGTTGAAATGCTAACTATACTACATGCCCCAGCCAATTAATATTTAAGATGCACAGTTTTCCCATCTGTGAAATCCTTATGGTGCTTCTTATGGTCATTGATATCACAGAATACACTCTCAAATGTGGTAGCCTCATGGTAGCCTTCAAAAACAGAAATATTCTTGTCCATAATGAGATCAACAAATCTGTGACATTGGGTTTCATAGTTTTCAGGGACTGGAAGGGACCTTACAGATCATTGGGTTCAGCCCCCCCCCCCCCCCCGCACTTGGGTAGGAAAGACTGCCAGAGTCATGACCAGGCAAGATGGGCATCAAGATGCTTTTTTTTTGAAGATAGCCAGGGTGGATGACTGTACCACTTCTGGGGGGAGCCTGTTCCAAACTCTCTCAGTAGTCAACTTACAAAAGTGTGGGGTTTTTTGGGGGTTTTTTTGCATCCAGTCTGAAGTGATCTTCAATCAGCTTGTGCCCTGTATTTCTAGTCCTTCCCTGGGGGCCTTGGTAAATAGTTGTTCCCTTGGGCCCTGATGCATTCCCCTAGTATACTTATTGGCTGCCACCAAGTGTCCTCTAAGTCTTCTCTTCTACAGGCTACAGGAACGGTCCCTAGTCTCAGCCTCTCCTCAAATGACCTGGTCAGGCCTCTAGTCATGCATGTGGCCCTCCTTTGGACTCTCTTGAGCTCAGAGAGAGAGGGTTGTCGCTCTGGGTAGTTGGGCATGTAGACCAGTCAGAAATGTAGCTTCACAAACCCTACCACTGAAAAACTTGCATGTGTTTTTTTCTCTTCAGCTGCAGGCAAATCACCTTCTAACTGCAGAGTAAATTTAAAGAACAAGGATGGGGTGGGGGAGGGAATTTAATCTCTAGTCTAGGCTTTTAGGATGTGCCTTTACTGGAAGGAGGGTTCTGTTTTTAGTCATGATCATTAAGAATTTCTATGTTACTTGCCAATCGATGCAAAGTGTAGTTTGGCAAAGTTTTTAAAAAAGAAGTAAATCCAGATGTCTTTTGCATCTGTGCTGGTGATTGAGATGCATGTCTGTTCTAAGGAGATCTAAACTCCACAGTAGGGAAGCTTTCAGGAAGCAGTGGTAGGAGTGTAGCAGCAAAATCCCTTAGCCATGGTATAGATCAACGTTTCTCAGCCCGTGGGTCATCATGACCCAAAAGTGGATCACAAGAATATACGAAAGGGTCATAAACAGCCTTTTTAAAAATGAATAGACCAACTTTAAAAATGGATTCTCCTTCAAAGAAGAAAAACATGGGAAACCCTGTTTTTTCCCTTGCAGGCTGGCAGAGTTGCAGGCTGCAAGGTGTCCCCTGTGCTGCCACCCACCCAGCACACACACATACCCTCCATACCTCACACATTGGGGGACTGGGGATGGGGGCAGTGGGTTGGGAGTGAGGGGCACTGGGTCAGCACTGGCCGTGGATGTTTATCAGTGGGTTCTGTTGCAAAAAAGGGGTTGAAAACGACTAGTGTAGATAGTCACTGCGGGACCAGAATATGTGACAGATTATTCCTCCCTTCCCCCCCTCCCCCCCCCCCCCCCCAAAAAAAACCCCCAAACCAAACCAAACCAACAACCTATACCAATAAACCTTCCCCCTCCCCCCTTAGCAGAAGGAGTCTTTTTTTTTGTGGTAGAGGTAGTGCAGTTTTCTGCCCAGTTTCTCAGACCTGTTCTCGGCACCTCATTTGAGTCTGAACAACTTTCTGAGCCTCTCCCCCACTGCTGCTGTGGTGGCAGGGATTCAGCGCACACAGCTGGGAAAGCCTGCACAAACCTCCAGTTTAGACCTCCTTTTCTCAGTGTATGGAAGCAGCTCCATGAGACCTTCCCTTTTCAGGGTACGAAAGCCCTTTTTCCCATGCAAGTGGGGGGAAAAAGGATCATGAAAAATACTGTGGTTCAGAAAGTGCCATGGATATTCAGACCAGGATTGCCAACCCAAGACATTTTTTTTTTTTTTTTTTAACTCAGCCTGCAAGCTTTCTACTGACAACTAAACTTTTCTATTGATGCATATTTTTACTGATATATGTTTTACATAATGTAATTGTCCTTCTGCTAGGTCTTGCTCTGCTTGCAGGCCCCAATTAGAAGGCAGGGTTCAAATTTAGGGGTTTAATATCAACTATAGTTTGGTTGCCAGGAAGAAGGTTGCAATATTTTTTATTTTTTTTTTCTTGACTGAAGCAATGAATTTATACCATGCTGCCCTCCCTTTTCTTGCTCTAGTAAGGGACCCCAATTCCACCCTGTACCATGCTGACACCCCAGTCTACCTCCCAGCCATACCCTAGCTGGCCCTGTTCTTCCCCATCTTGGTACAGACCCCAAAAGAAGTCTACTTGTGACATGGCAGTATTACAAGCAGCCTTGGATGCAGCAGCAGCAGCATGTGATAAAGATGGGTGCTCAACCTTCAGCCTGAAAAGCCATCTCTGGCCCACGGAGTCATCTCATCTGGCCCGTAGAGCTTTCTGCCATAAAACTGGCAGCAGGGGTGCAGTGGCCATTTATACCCTCCACCCTGCCAAATTCCCAATCACCAAGTCCATGCTTCCCAACCTTTTCCTCAGCATGGCCCTTTACTCCCAATCCACAGCTCCTCACTCTCCACCCTGCCAGTGCCCCTCATCTCCCTGCCCCCAGCCCTGTTGGTAGGGGACTCAGCTGCCAGGGCTACAGGACTAGGGCCTGCAGCCCCCTGTTCCTGTCTGCCCCCCAGCAGCACCTGAGCCCCAGCTGCCACATGTAGGAAGTGGTGGTTGCTGTAGCCAGAACTGAGCGTGAAGCTCAACTCCACTCCCCACATGGCTGGCATGGCTGGAATAGAGTGAGGATGTGGGCTCGGGGCTCCCCACCCTGCTGCTTCCCTCAGGACTCCCACAGCTCAGTAGTTGGAACCCAGTGCAGGAGGTGGGGAGGCTTGGTGCCATTGCCAGCAGCCCCAAACTGACTGCACTGCAGGGGGTGGAGGGGAGGAATAGCAGGGTGGAGAGCCTTGAGCCTGCAGTGGGCAGCTTGCAGCTGCCCCACCCTGTGCACAGATCTGGAGGGTACATGCCCCCCGTGTCTCCCTCCCTGGGCACATGTAACCCCATTTTTAATCATTGTAACCCCAAGTTTCGGAGCTACTGTCCTAAGCCGCATGCAACTGGTCAGAGCCTGGCCATGCCTCTTTCCGTCTGCAGAGCTGGGCTATGCCCCCTCCTCCTCACTTTTGGATCAAGGCCTGGCCACAACCTCCCTTTGCCCTGCCCCTCCCCCTACAGGGTTGAGTTTGAGTTGGGCTATGGCCCCTTCCCACAGGTCTCGCTCCTTTTTCCAGCAGGGCTGCACTGAGGCTGACTTGCCTGCTTTCCCCCCCATGCCCCTCTGCATGGCTGGCACTAGCACTGGCCCTGGATCAGGACCACCAGTTGGATCCAGCAGATCCACCCCACAGACGGATCGGGCACTGCCTATCTGGCAGATGATGGGGGGCGGGGGGGAGGGGGTTTGTTTGGGTTTTTTTGGGGATAGTCGTTGTTCTAGCCTGGTTTTTTTTCTGTTTTTTTGTTTCTGTTTTTTCGTTGGGTTTTATTTTATTGACAAGAAACTTACTGGCAGTTGGCAGCCATGGTTCAGACCCACTGAGTTACCACCATCAGAAAAATCAAGGGAAGAAAGAGTCTGTCCCTAGTTACCTTAATTGTTTCAAGAGTGCACCTCTAAGAAATTCTTTTCAATGTGCAGAGTAAAATCTGTTTTTCCTCAGATATCTTGTACACCAGAAAAAAATTTGGCACAGTTTGGTTGTTAATTGTACTCTTAAAGTATCTATTAACTATGCTCAGTTCAGAAAGACAGGTTGGGTATGTGGTGTTGTTTAGTGTTTCCACAAAAGGAGGTTTCAGAAATTTCCATTTTCAGGCAACTAAGAAAGTTGTAATTTTTTTCTTTCAGTATAACAGTATACTCCTTCAGATACGTGGATAGTTTTAAGACAGAAAGATCATGCTGCTTTATAAAGGCAATCGCTGTTTATCCATTCATATATTCTTTGGCCTTTCAAAATTGGACATCTAGTTGTCATTTGATAATGCCTTCAGTAGAAAGATGTTCTTTGCTGTAGTAACGATATTACTGTTAGGGAAGTATATATGCCATTTCTGCATCTGTTCACAAGTATTTAAATAGGTTACCTCCTCTTAGTTGATACTGCTATGAAACTTTGGTGTCATGGAGTGAGCTTCATTATGAATAAGAAAAGATAAACATATAAGTGTCTTACCTGAAAATTTTAAAGTGATGAGATCCGCAGATTAAACGTGCAAAGAATGCTATTGATTTGGGGAAAAACCTAGACTTAAGTAGTAGGCATTCAAAACTTGTTCATTAAAATGTCCTTGATTTAATTTTCCTTACTGATCTAGAGTGCTTAGAAGTTGCACTGCATCTCCGGGCAGTGATATATATGGGCACAGTACACTTATTGTACATACATAATGCTTTCCAAACTGGAAGTGCTATAGGTGCCTTAATGTGGTTCTGTGGACATACACTAAGTTCTGCTTAGAAATCGTTCTTGGTACTAGAGTGACAAATAGCATCCGAACCATGGCCTTCTGAAAGGGCATTTTTCTTTCAAGAAGGTAAGAAACAAGGTATGAGTTATTTCAAAGGCTTCGGGCATTTGTACTGTAACTGAAACCCAGTTTTCTTAGACACTTCCATAGTGTGAGGAAAGGGCAAAGACTTTAAGTTAGTTTAGCATGCAAGGCATATTCATAAGCCTCACTGTAGCCATCGGGCATCTTACACCAAATATTACTGTATTTTCTCACATATTGCACACCCTCAAATAAGACATGCGCCTTGCGTAACAAAGGTAAAGAGTATTGTCTGACTTCTGGGGCTAAAGGCAGGTTACCACTGGAATTAAGGAGAAAGCTAGATATTCCTAAGGAAGTTTGTGTTCTACTTCTTAGCCCAGTCTATTTATTGAGAAAGTTGCAGAGGGGGGAAGAAAACCAGCTTTCTCCATCTTTACCAACAACATTGTCCATTGCCCAGTTTACTATTGCAGCTGACAAACAGGATATAAACACCATTGTGGGAAGGCAGAATGAAGAGGAAAAGATTTTCCCAGAATCACAGCCACACATAGGGTCAGAGCCTAATGTTCAGTTTACTCACCCTCCCTTTCTTGCTTAGGCAAAAATACAGTTCTAACCCTTTTACATCTCTCCCAGCTGAACTCAGTCAAGGCTGATCAGTCAAAAGCTGATAGCATAGTTGTTGTTGAAGACTGGACTGCATAGGTGGATTTATGATATCAAAAGGAAATGAAAATAGTCTGCAGGACAGTGAAAAAGAGGGATCAAGAGATCCTAACAGTGCTGTCTGTTTGTTTAGATCTTTTTGTTTTTGTTTCACAGCCCTGCAGACTGTTGCCAAAGAAATAACTTGATTACTGGCACTTCAAGACTATTAAAAAGGAGATTGAGTCATTAACACCTGTGAAATGGAGACCAGTTAGCAGAAGTCAGGTAGACAAGTAATGAGTCAGGAAGTTAACTGACTCCTCCAGCACTGGCTGAATAGAAATACTACTACTATTTTAAACTTTGGGTGGAGCAGTGGGATGCAGCTGCACCAAGGTCTCTGCTTCCCATCTGCCCCTGCCTTTGCCCTTGGTCCCACCCTTCCCTTCATGCAGTTCCTGGATGGAAGAGCACAAAAAGAAGCAGGTGCCATCCTAAAGCATCTCCATTCTGTCCTGGGCAGAAATTCAGCTTTCCTGCTTAAAATATGAACCCTAATTTTGGAAGGCTAACTTTTGGGGGAAAGTGGGTATGGTATGCAGCAACTTCAGCACAGGAAGACTTTGCCTGCACCATGCTGCATCCTCTTTAGAGATCCATCTGGAGTTTGCAGCCTGTGCTCCATGCTGTGGCCAGGATCCATGTCTCTGCAAGCAGGGAAAGTAAGGCAGGCACTTCTAAGGCTTAAGGGGGGCAATTCTGTCCAGGAATTCCTGGGGTGTGCAGGACCAGGCCCGTCAAACCCCAGGGACCCCTGCCCAAGGAAGGCTGGAGAACCTGGGCAGCTTCATGTTGCCTGAGCAATTCTGTCATAAGCAAACAGATGTAGGCCACAGTAAAGTGGTGAGCATTTGTGGCTCCAGCTAGACAGAAAGTATGGGCATCTGCTTGCTTTCATTTTGTGCCGCAGTCAATTTTTATGCCTGCAGAGATGTGAAGTTTGTCTCCACAATCAGTGGCATACAGATGTGTAAACTTCAGAGGAAAGGTCTATCCAATGAAGGCAAAGAATACTATACAACTTCTTTGGCTATAGACAAGTTGCCACTGGAATTGAGGAGAAAGCCAGATATTCCTAGGGAAGTTTGTGTTCTACCTCTTAGCCCAGTCTAGAGCCTCATCAGAGACTGTGGATTTGAGAGAGCTGTGGGGAAAGAAAACCCAGCTTTCTCCATCTTTGCCAATGATATTATCCTTTTATGTTGGCCTGGATTGCTATTGTATCTTATCTGACAAACAGTATTTTAGACACCATTTTCTAAGGTTATCCTACACCAGCCGTTCTCAACCTTCTTAAACTCAAGGCACTCTATAATTTTCCAGAATTAAATGGAATTCCATCTAAAAAACTAATATAAACCCAGTATGACTATTACAAATAAATGTAGCAGTTACAATTAAGAATTTATTAATAATATATTATAACATACAATATAATGGTTACCCATTCAGGCTGTTGGCAGGGAGTATTCCTAGGCTCTGCCTGGCCTTGGGCCTGTGTTCTCTCAGTGCAATATTTAGACCCCCTGCACATGGTTTCAGGTCACTGTTGGGGCCTGGGAACAGGCAGGTCAATTTATGCCCGTACTTATTCCAGGGTGATCCCCTCTGAACTCCAGCTCCAGTGCTGTAATATACAGAGTCTGTGCATGTTTGGCCAGCAGACATGAGGTGCCAGTCTGCGTACTTGGTGTGTTAGAGGTGTACTCATGGAATTGGAGGGGTGGGCACACAAGGTAATTCTCTAACCCAGGGGTTTTCAACTTTTTTAATAAGCCCCCAGCAGTCGAGTGTGGAGTTGGAGGGGAGGGGTGGCAGCGGCTGCATGCAGAGCGGAAACAGTGTGGGTGTTTGGTGTTGCTGGCAGCTGCCATGGGTGAGTTCTTGCTAGGGCAAGAATTTCTTTGGGGCATCTAGAACAGGGGCCTGCAACGTATGGTTCACAGGCCAGATCCAGTGTGTGGAGCCTTTGAATCTGGCCTGCAGAGAGCCCTGGCTTTGGTAGCATCCTATAGTGGAGGACTCTTTGTACTGCACCATAGCTGGATGACAGGGATTTGGGCAACGGGAAAGCTGTCCACGTGC